>NW_027272522.1:0-63936 GCF_040938485.1 Diadema antillarum
GGCGAACATAACGAATGTACCTCTATCACGTGACTCTGTTTAGCCAATCACTAACCGGTATTTGACTAACCCATTTAATATTACATAATGTAGTACACACATAGTTGTGAGAAAGTCTGTTGACCTCGAGGGCATACAGACTGTAGTAGCAGTGAGAAAGTTTATTGACCTTCAGGGAGTGTCATCGTCGCTTTGTATTCCCCCCCCCCCTTTTGTCATCTCTGTTATCTACTACCTTCTTGAAATGCCTTGTATGCACTCATACGTGCGCCAGTTGCAGCATTCTTGCAACATGACTATCAGTCACTAAAAAAGTTACTTTTTATTTTCTTATTTGTCACTTTTTTTATGATAAAGATGTTTTATAAAGTTCATTGAGAATGGTATTATGCTCTATGAATGGAAATTATTATTATTATTATTATCATCATTTACTACAATTACTATTTATATTATTATTATAACTGATATTAGCAAAACAATGCTAAAAGCACAAGTCAGATGAAACAGTCGTGGTAATAGTGTGTTATTTTTAATAAGCATTAATATTATATATTTTGAAATTGAAGTAATTGTCCCTACTATTATTTTCATTATGCATGTGCACATCATTTTCTTTTAAATCATTGCTAAATGAATGGCTGTGTCCACATTGATGTGAATGTGCCATGTTATAAAGGTAACTGTCTCAGTAAAATAAAATCCACGTCTCTTTACTCCCTCTCGCCTACGTCATGTGTTCTATGCTTTGCGTGATTGAGTAGAAGTTGGCAAATGCGTCGATATGATAATTATATAATATTTACTGGCCTCGAGGGAGATACCAGAAAATATTGCCCAAACTGAAAAAATATTGCCCGAGTCGAAGACGAGGGCCATATTCTTTCAGTGCGGGCAATATTTATCTGGTATCTCCCTCAAGGCCAGTCAATATCATAATTATTACCTATCCCCTAGGTAAATAAGGAAAATATGTGAATACGGCTATACACTATGATATAGATCAAGCCACATTTGACTACCTGTAGATCATCGCCAACATGTCGAATAATTGAAAAATTGTTCATCAATGTATATCATTGAACTCCAACTTCAAAGATACATATGTAGTTGTAACAGGCGAACTTCAAACATCTGAACGCTTTTACACTTTATTTTTGCTTCTGTTTCAATTTGGAGAGTTGTAATAACTGATGGTCACTGTGCAGTTATTGAGCACAAATGGACATCATTTGACGCGTAGTGCTGCTGGAAGTGGTCGACGTATGAGTTGATTTATCGGTGTTCTTCTGCGGTGCGTGTAATCGACACGCAGCGACCTCCTTGAATGTTTTCTCTTCGTGGTCGATCAGAATGTTTACATGTAAAGCAGGGAGGTGGGAAGAGAGATTCCACTCCTTCTCTTCCCACCTCCCTGTTTTACAGTGCTCTCCTATTATAACGAACACGGTTATAACAAAATTCTGGTTATAACGAAGTAAAAATTTGGGCTGCAATGTCATCTACTCTAATGTTTTTCTATCATTTATTTGTTCAGTTATAACAAAATTCCGATACAACTAAAGAAAACTGCCGGTTCCGAGGATTTCGTTATAACAGGAGTCCACTGTATATGTAAAACCCCGGATGCTTGTGATATGCTCTAATGTCACCTGCTGAACTCCCGACCCTGCAAAATACCAACTGTAATTGCCTCGCAAAACTACCTCGTATAGGTAATAATATACAACGTACATCGAATATGTAACTTTGACGGAGGAAGAAGAGCTGCTAGCAGACTATACTTAATGCAGCACCATCACATAAGAGGCCCAGCCCACTCCACGTTATTTGTTATGTTTATATGCCATTAATGTATGCATATGTATATGAGAATATATATATATATATATTCAACACTTGAGAAAGAGCGAGTCGCTCGAAAATTTGTGTGCAGAAATAAACCGTTGGTGAATACAGTATGAACTTTGTTCCAGTTCTGTTTTTTTATCTTATATAAATATGTTATCGAGTTTGTAAATTAAAAGAACATGTACTCTGCCGAAACATCATGGCCATTTAATCTTTCAAATTAACTTTGCCTACAACAATTTTTCTTTTAATGTCAACTCCTTCTGTTTCCTCCATTTTGTTGGGTTATTACTGTGGTTATAGGGCACACCCTATGGTAGAATGTGGTTTTTTAAAATAAATGTATGTTTGTCATGCACTGCCAAGTATGCAGACAATTTCTTGCGTGCTTGTGGCCAAAATCTGAAGTATGCAGCATCTAATTAGGTAGACGTGAATAATATCATTTTCATTTTGCACGTGTGTTCATAAATGTTGGTATACAATATTAGAATCCTCATGTTGTTTTGAAAGTGGTGGTGGTGGTGGTATAGGGGTTGTTGGGGGTGGGGTTGACAACGTTTTCAGAACAATTGCTGTCAAGAAAAATAGGAAGTACAGGCACTGTTGTTGGTTAAATTTTCGATAAATCTCTTCGATCATTCTCACATTGGCGTATATGGACACAGCATTTGTGCCTGAGCCAACATTTTTTTTTTTTTGACAGTCAACTGCTTACTGTGGGTGACATTTGTTTTATCACTTTATCTCCTGTCTAACTGAAGTACAGGTGTCTTAGACACGATTACAATCGACCCGTTCACGCACTCTATATTGATGATTTTCAAAAATACCTTGTTGCAAGATGATACGAGAATCTTTAGATACAAGCACACACACACACACACACACACACACACACACACACACACTTACTTACACCCACACACACTAAACGAAAATGGCGCATTGCAATATAGCACTGGCATTTCCTAGGGTTTGTATGAAGTGAAATGCACATACATTTCCATGTAATTATTCTTGCCAGCAATTCTACATTCAAAAAATAGGGTTCATTTGAGGGAAAATATGCCGAGGTTTTGGAGATCTGGCAGTATGAACCGTCTTATCATCCGTCAGAGTTACATAAAACAGATTAATTGAGCGGATATTTTGTTAAGAAAGAAACAAAAATCATTTGACACACTGACAAGGATCATTATACGTCAATTCACATTTCCGTTGAACTTTGGATTCAAAGCAGTAATCCCCTTTTCCATGATCACTATCACCAACACCACCACCACCACCATCATCATCATCATCACCATCATCATCCCCATTATCATCACCATCGTCATGATCATCACCATCGTCACCATCATCATCATCACCATTATCATCATGGTCTGGTGTGTCCTCCAGAACCGAAAAGGATATGAAGAGCTCATTTGCAAAAGGGGTTAGATCCAATTTTGATGAAAATTGAGTTATTAGCATCACTGCACAGAATTTCATTGGAGTTAGTTACAGTGAAAATTTCAAACCCAGACAAACATTTAAATAGAAATTTTAGCAAAATTAGATTTTGATTTTCCATACATTTGTGTACAAATTCTCACAAACAAACCAGTTTTTCTCTAAAGTACTAAAAGTGGATCTAGCCCCTTTTGCAAATAAACTCCTCATATATAGAGCAAAACCGAAAATAATGATAATGATAAAACTGTAATACTCCATTTGTAAATTGTAATACATGTATCATGCTTCAAGATCTGTGAAATTTGTGGTCCATTGAACATCTTTCTCCATCTTTGAAATAAGAATTGCTTGGGCAAACTTTTATATGGGCATGAACGAATTCTCATATTTCTTTTTGAAACAATGTCACTTTTTGGAAATGTGCGGTCTGAACAAGCCTACTTGCACCCTCTCGATATATGCATACAATTGGTTGCAATTCACACTAATATTTACATAGAATATTTGAGAGCATCTGGTCTTTGTCTCTGATAGACGATAGTAGACCATCTTGATCTTACTATCAGACAGGTTATCAGTGAAGTTAAAATACAGGTCTCGTTACTCGGGTATTTCAGTTATTGCCATAGAATGGTGTGGTTAATCGACGAATTGAATAGAACAGCACGAATTACACATTACTTCAGTGCTCAGTACAGTGAAAGTAAACACATTCAAACAATAATTAATTCAATAGTCGCGTGTAAGATCATGACAGCTTCGTTTTATTTCTCAATTGTTTCTCTTTCACGCTTTTTTTTACAGGTTAACTTGAAAGGGAAACAACCTAAAAAATAGTTATTGATAAGAGGACAAGGTTAATAATGATGATAATGATAATAATACCAATCTATAAAGCGCAAAATCTATAGACATAATAATATTCTTTTGCGTTGCAAAAAGCTTCTGATGTACTTGATGATAATAAGCAGCTAAATGAAAAGATGTGTTTAGAGTCGTGATTTAAAGACAGTTGGGGATTTCCTGACTTCTAATGGTAGGCCATTCCAGAGTTTGGGAGCTGCACAGACAAATGATCTGTCTCCTAATGTTATTTTTGTTTTACGTGTTGGAATTTGTAAGAGAAGAGTGTCCTTGAAACTGCGCAAGTTATGAGTATGATTGTGAGATTTAACACACAAGGATAGACAAATAACAAATTGCCTGTGCCACCAGATGTAATAAAAAATGACAGTGGCATTCTTTATTGTAACTACTTCACTGAAAATTGAAACACCGTCTCTGGTAATATATATGAAAAATCATATTTTCACGCATCATGCACATAAATGATATTACTTATCATCCATAGCAAGACTTGGGGGGGGGGGGGGGCACCAACTTTGATGTGATTAACGGACCAAAACTGTGGGACTATGAGCTGTTAAAGGGGCACAGTGTTACCCGTCCACGACTAACGCGTGCGCATGCATAAACGCAGCGTCAAAAAGTTGCAGGATTTGAGCAAAACATGCTTTTTTAAATTTCATAATTGGGGCACTTAGGAGTGGAATTTCAGAAAACGTTTTGCATATCTAAATACACCAGAATTCATTTTTCAATGTGGCTGTGAAAACTCAAGTTTGGTATTTTACGCTCTAAGGGTCCTTTCTTTTTCTCGCGTCACGGCCCATATAATAAAAAATATTATATATCATTTAGGGGTGGGGTCAGTATGGAGGATATAGATCGTACTGTGAAGTAAAACAATGAGGTTTGAATTCAGGTTGCTTGTATGCTCCTCCACAGCGAATGACGGTGATCGCAACTGCGTGACTGACATGATCTGCGAGTGATGTCACCACGTTTCCATTTTGAAATGATTTTTTGGCATTTCCTACGAAGGATATCCATGGAAGGGGGAGGGTGAAGATGAGATGGAATTCACCATGGACCTAATACACATGGACATTCATCGTATCGTTAATCAATTCATGCGCCCGTACATCTCAAAAGCGCCACAAAGACATTTTCAGCATGCTTCACTGCAGCTTTGATCCCATGATCGTCACCGCCAGCAAGCCGGGAGAAGAACAAGACGGAGATTCGAGAAATCTAAAACTATATGCGCAGAAGAAAATAACTCACAAAAATCAAGTAAAGTGAATGTGCAGTTGGGCCCGCCCCGGGTGTATGTTAGGAAATCATACCTCAAACAGTTTCGCTTGGGAGAAGCAGGCAGTTTTTAAAAGAAAGCTAACATTTTGGCAGAATGATTGTCATTTGTGATCTCAATATTTTACTTTTCTCCAGCTTATTCCAGAGCTAAAAGGGACGGTAATGGTAGAGAACAGATATATCTTGCCATTAGGCAAGGTCTTATGCGTGTGCGAAAATATGCAAATCAGCAAATTAATTACCCATCTTTTGGCACAAATTTTTTCATGATCTCACGTTTGCTGCTCCTCATCATCTGTATTTATTCAAAGATATTTCCGTCTGAAAAAGGCACATCAGCGAAACAAGACTGAAATGAGGGAAACGATCCGTTTGTTAGTGACGATACATGATCACGCAATCGTAATTGTCCAGGCACCTGAATGTACTCATCAAGATGCACCTAATCAGGTGTCGGTGACGATCACTACATCAAAGAAAGACTGCCGTGAACAGTCCATTTACGTATATTGGGGCCATGAATTCACCAAGGGGAATGGAAGGGGCACTCTGCAAAAGAATTAATGATTCAAATATTTCATCAGCCTAAAAGGCTCGTTTATAATTTCAACGCAGCTTGCAGTCATACGCAGGGTAATCTACCAGTCTTCAAACAATACATGGATGATTTTTTCTTTGTTTTGCTAAACCATTAGTACACACGTATACAGGGACTTTTCCATGCTTATATATTTCATTGAGATACCTGTCTAAGTATTCTTTGAAATCATCGTTGCCATGACAACCATAAAATAAGAGTTGCACTTGAAATTCTTAACGAATTTGGGCTTTCAGTATGAAACTAGCATCAGAGAAATATATCGTTAGATATGGCAACAGAATGTATCCGATTGAGAAGTGTATGTGTGCATGTGTGTGTGTATGTATCCCTACTTGTGTGTGTACAGTATGCACATTGTATATTTATATGTCTGTTCGTGTTTGATTGTATGTAGGCCTGTGTGTGAGGACAGACAAAAAGATGATAAGGGACCATGTTGTTTGTTTTGCATGTCAAATGTACACATGTAAGTAACGTTTGAATTGCCATTTTTGTGTCCTCTCTGCAAGTGAAAAGGTCTATAAACAAGCTTTATATTCTTAAAAGTTGTATGCATGAGTGTTTGGCTGAGTGAGATACTGCTGAAAAGATACGAAGAGGGCTATGGTTTCAAATGAATGCAGCCACATTTGTACAGGCCTTACGGCACATCCAGGCACTGTTACACATCCAAGATGTAATGTGTTTTTGTAAAATATACAATCTAGATGTAGCAAATGTGCTAATTTAAAGGAGACCTCTGGATGATTTTTCAGATTTTTACATTTGAACAGCTATAGATCAGTTATACTGAGGACAGAGTTTCAGAATTTATGATAGCTGGGATGAAGTATATGAATATTTTTCAAATTCATAACAAATTGCAATGAACAAGGATGATGACATAGTAGAGTCACCATAAGAATGCACCAGTTGGGGCTCAAGGAAGCAAAACAAAAGAAGAAGGCATGCATAGATTATACACAGGTGAACTCACAAGCAATAATTATTGTAATGGAATTACACTACTACATTTCTGAAATATGTGAACCTCTATGTCATCATCCTTGTTCAATGTAATTTGTTTCAGGTTTTTCAAAGTATTGTTTCTCTGCTCACGAACTGCAATAAATTCCACAAAGCTATACATGGAGCTGTTGATTTATGTACTACATGGTGTGAAATTATTAAAAATCATCTGGAATGCCCCTTTAAGTAGGCTGGAGTTAATCATGGCTTTTTAACCCTTCTTTTACAATACATTACAAGAGTAAACTAGAATTATGCCAATGGGGAATGGATACTCCAATTATACATTCATTTGAACATACATCTGCGAACACATACACGCATACATACATGTGTACAAAGAAGTACACCGCATGCACTACGCAAACAAAACTGCAACATACATAATTATTCACACATACTTCCAAGACAGTATCAAAATGAAAATGAAAAAGAAATACATAAAGAATTGTAGGCACATGCTCCATGTGGAATTTGTTGGAATAAAGTGTTAATTCACTTGCAACACTTTAATCTCTGCCACAAATGGATCTCAACTCCTTATATGGGACTCCAGAAAGATGGATGCAATTTCCACCAAAAGCACATACAGAATGAAGTAGTCTACAAGTAAAATTCAATAGACAAAGTAACGGAATTCAACTATGTACCTTAACTATTCCCATTGCTATGTGAAAAGCTGAGGTAATGTTAATGTCTGCTCCCAGAAACATGAAAAGAAAAAGTCAAACATAACTCTTATTTATGCCATGTAGTCCATGGGCCAAGACCCGAAAAATGGGTTGTTGGTACCATCTGAGGTGGCACAACCTTTTTGGTGTCATTTTGTTTGTCGGGCATAGATATGCTTATCAAGCTATGATAGCATTTCCAAATGAGTAGCTTAGTCATAATAAATGAATTTTTAACCAATTTGGTCTCGTATTTATATCCCTATACTTCTGAATCGAAACTAAACCGCTATACAAGGAGGAGCAACATAATCTATTCACCATAAAGTTCCAGTGATTCTCAAGTGGAAAGTTTTAAATGAGATTTCTGTTGGTTTCCATGCTTCCCATAGCCTGATGAAATTACAATATTCACATTACATTAATATCAGCCCAAGCTCAACTACATGTGAAGAAGACTAAAGTCATTTCATGTATACCTTTTTTTCTGATATTAGACACAGAAAAATAGAAAAGAAGAAACATGAATGTCAACTGCTTCAGGATGAGGCTAGCTATTCAGTACAAGATTTCTCTCTCTTGGGCGCACTACCAAAAGCTGGATGTTACATCGATATCGACCACAGTGTACTAATACTTGAGCTGACTAAATCGCAATATCATCTGCACATTATTGGTAAGCTGGCGGTAAAATCATTAGGCGGTGATGCTACAGTGGAAGTGAAGAGGAAACTACTATGCTTCTATAACATTTTTGAACAAGTCACCTGTGGATGCTTGCAATTGCACAGAGCCATTTATAAACAAATGTCAACAAGAGAAAATACGTAAAAGATATGGTAATACTGGAAGAAAACCTAGGAATGTTTAAGATATCTGAAGATGCATACGAAATTGTTACCGGTAAATTCATAGTAGAGTACTGATATGCCATGAGTATTCATATGATATTCCACAGCCAGCAGTGTCTTGAGGGCATGATAATCACACCTGCCTTCTTGTCAAGTACATTCAGTAATGTGGAAATTTTAAGCTAAACCAGCTGTACTAAAGTACAGTAGGTTTGTATTATAATGTGCAGCATTTATGCTGCACACATGCATGGAAACATGTTATCAACCATAATCAAAGTTTCCAAACCAAAAAGCAATACTATGCAAGCTTGCATATTGTCTAGAGTGAAATACAGTAGGAAACACAAAGTTGACAAGTATGTCAATAAGTTGAGGACGACACGTTATGGCTCTATCATGAGGCCTCAGTCTCTTGGGCTGGGGACAGGTGACATCTTGGAAGAGGAAAGGTATGATGTGCTGGAAGATATTCATTGCACTCTCTGTCGAGTGTTGATTCAGTAGGTGTCATCCTGGCTAGGTAAATTCTTGTTTTGAGGAACCGCTCCAGCTGACTTGAGTAAACCAAATCTTTGTTTCTTTGTTTCTTTCTTTCTTGTTATCACAGAAAACTGTTGAAAACTCCTCAAGGCTTTCACAGTCAGACCTAGAAATAATGAATATTTGAATATTTTGAATGATAATATTATTCAATTTCTTCAAAGGTTTAAGGTCATACTCAATACTAAAGTGCCACTAAAGAAGAAAAGGAACCATGCAGGTTACAGAAATGGAGTAATTAAGACAGATCAAATCAAATTTGAAATGTAAACTCAACGAATTAGTTCTATACCTCAGCAGCCGGTGCAAGATGCATCTTAATAAAAGCATATTATGCAATTACCAAAAATATGACTGTATGATTATGTTTTCTGATTTGGTTTACAGATCTATGTATTCATAGTGAATGAAAAGGATATGCCATAATAACATTCTTTAAATTCAAATCATGGTTATAGTTCTACTTTACAGTCATAAGGTTGTTACTAAATTCAGCATTCGATATCATTACAGCATAATTATAGTGCGTAAGGTAATTAGCTGGTGCACAGCACAATACAAACCTGCAATTATAGTTGTTTGATCCTGCCAAATCCTTTTTCTACCAGAAACCGATTACATCTCCTCTCCATCTGACGGTATTCCAGTTCTGTGTGCAGCCTAGGGTTGTCTGCTTGTTCAGGTATACTAGCGCAGCCAAGTTTTTATTCTTCCCTGAAATATGAAAACAAATGCGTAGTCTGATAAATGTGGGTTTGAAGGGTGGACTGTACAGTGGGATTTTTAAAATCAAAATAGTGGTATTGTGGGATTGTCCTTTAATTGGGCTTGTCCTTTGATACTTTAACCTCATAAAGGTTCGTGGGTAACTGGTTAGTACGCTGCAGTCCCTTTTTTATTTTGTTTTTAAGTTAGTACAATCATGTGTTCAACAAGACTAAGTTACACAGACAGTCTTGAATCTACAACAAATATTCTGCATTTGTATCATTTAGACCTAATTTGATTTACCAATGTAGATTTAAGTTTAGCCGTGAAAACTGCCAAGGAGCAAATGTAGTTGTAGGACTATCTTGCTGACATTACATAATCTCTAGTAGGCCTAACCTTGTTTGATTTCGGGTTCAGTATATAACCAACAAACTTGCACAAGTCAAAGCTCAACCACGTGCAGTTGTAAGTTGTTGTCTGAACTAAAGAACACTCCGAAATTATCTTCACCGCTAAAACACAGGATTGCCAAGGACAGTTTGGATACTGGCAGTAGCTTATTTTGACATTTGATATGAAAGGGGTGATAAGATAAATGTCAGTAACAATGCCATACATCTACGCATTGTCAGACACAATGTACGGAAACTGCTAAAAGCGTCAGCAGATCCCCCCCCCCCCAAAAAAAAAAACAACAACAACAAACAAGGCAAGTGCCAAATTGTGTCTCTCCCATTCGCGTAAAAAAATTAATGTTTATCTAATTCCCGGAAATCCATTGTCCCGCCTATGACCTTTGACCTAGTGGTGACCTTCACCTCCCCAAGGGACATTTACCATCCAAGTTTGGTCCCAAATGGACAAACGGATAAAAAGTTAAGAGCCATAATCGAAATGCACCTTTAAAACTTAACATTGGACCCTAAAAGTTTGTTGACCCCTGTCTGTGACCTTCGAACTTGTGGTGACCTTCAACTCCCCAAGGGACATTTACCATCCAAGTTTGGTCACAAACGGACCTATATGGATCAAAAGTTATGACCCATAATAGAAACGCGCCATAAAAACTCAACATTGGGCTATAAAAGTTCGTTGACCCATGCTTGTGACCACTGACCTTGTGAAGACCATCCACTCCCCAAGGGACATCTACCATCCAAGTTAAATTACAAAATGGAGTTATGGATCAAAAGTTATGACCCATAATAGAAACGTGCCATAAAAAACTTAACATTGGGCTCTAAAAGTTCGTTGACCCCTGCTTGTGACCTTTGACCTTGTGGTGATCATCCACTCCCCAAGGGACATCTACCATTCAGTTTGGTCAAAAATGGAGATATGAATCAAAAGTTATGACCCATAATAGAAACGCGCCATTAAAACTTAACGTTGGGCCCTAAAGTTCATTGACCCCTGCCTGTGAACTTTGACCTTGAGGTGACCTTCATATATGGTAAAATGTAAAACTTTGTATGACCCCTCTTCCCTCGAAGTTTGATTGCAATTGAAGCCCAGAGTAAAGAGTTATTGAAGTTTTTGTAGCGTTACGGACAGACGACGGACGGACGGACGCCGCAGGCGATCCCTAAGTCTTCCCTCACCTCCGGTGGGCTCGACAAAAATGAAAGATTTGGGACTGCGCTGAGCACAAACCTGATCGAGCACGAAATTAAAACATATTTTCCCATCAATGCAGTACGCATTCAGCTTGAAAATGCACGATTGGGGACTCAAGGAAGTAGAACAAAAGGAGAAAGCATGCATGAAATTCTACTTAGGTGAACTTGGTAAGCACTTGGCATTGTAACGGGATGACATTGCTACGTTTCTGAAAATATGTGAGGCTCCATATGTCATCATCTTTGTTCAGTGTAATCGTTTTGATTTTTATGCCTCCGCCACGAAGTGTCGCCGGAGGCATTATGTTTTCGGGTTGTCCGTCCGTCCGTCCGTCCGTCCATCCTTCCGTCCGTAATCAATTTTGTGGACAACGTATCTGAAAAACCGTTAGAGGTATCCTAATGAAACTTGGCATGTGTATGTATGAGTGAGCGAGGTTGTGCCTATCAGCTTTTGGGCGCATCTGCTTAAGGTCAAAGGTCAAAAGGTCAAGGTCAAATGCTCAGAATTTTTACTATTTCCCCCATATCTATGCAATGCATGAAGATATTTTCTGGAAACTTAGTGTATACATGAACTACCAAATCTAGAGAGAGTTTCGGGTCGTGAGGTCAAAGGTCAAGTGAAAATGTTAAAATTTCACTTTTTTTCTCCATATCTCACATATGGTTCAAGGTATCTTCATGGAACTTAGTACATAATGCATGTACTGACTGGCAGTGATTATCTAGGGAATTTAGGGGTCATGGGTCAAAGATCAGGGGTCAAAAGTCAGGGTCAACTCCTCAAAATTTCACCATTTCTTTCATATCTATGCAATGCCTGCAGGATTTTTTTGAATACATGTATTACCCAATAGAGATTCTCTGGGAAGTTTTCTTCTTTTTTTTGCCAAAATGTAAAAGGTGAAGTGAAAGTGCAAAATTTCCTTCCTTTATAAACTTATAAAAGGGTCAAAAGTCGAGTGAAAAAATCGTCAAATCCCCAAATAACAACACTCTTAGAAATAAAAGCCATTTATCCAATTCAACCTAGTTCAAGGAAAGTGAACATGCAACACATTGTGACAAACCTGTCATTTTAATATTATTTTTGTTAATTATGTCAAACTTTCATCACACATTGTCAAGACATTGTACTATACACCTATTAGGAGAACCATGCATTATGACGGATGCATACCAGTCGCCATAGCGACATTTCTAGTTTTTAGAGTATTGATTTCTCTGCTCAAGGACCGCAATAAATTCCACAGATTTATTGATGGAGCCGTTAAGTGTTCCATAATGTGAAACTCTGCAAATCGTCTTGAATGCCTCCTTAAACTAAGTAGCCCAACACATTTTATTAGGACCTCTTTCTTTTGGGATATCTAAGCCATTTCACAACCAATTATTATCATATAAACTTTGAACTCCTCTTAAAATTAACTATTGTATTTTGTTTTCATATTCATCAGATGTTTCTCATTATCTCACAAAAAAGTGGAAATCTAAAGCCCCATTTCATTCAAGACTATACAATCTCTTTAAAGTATGATTAATAACAGCTGATTTATGCTCTGATAATGGCTCCCCTTTACTGTTCTGGCCGATAGTAGTGGTTCTTCACACACACAAAGTGGCAAGATGGAAGGAAAGGGAAGATATAAATACAATGGTTGTTTTGATATATATATATATATATATATATATATATATATATATATATATATATATATGAATATGTTTTTGTTTTTTTTTGGAGGGGGGGGGAGGAGGAGGATTGGAAGAATTCATTTTTTATGATATCAGGAATGGATGGCTTTTGTCCCATCACAGTAAAGCTGTGATCTTGACATGCTTCCGGCGAAATTAATTAAAATGATACTCGTCGCTGATAGATGTGTCCTTCATAATAGCCGTTACCAGTAGTGATGAGCGTTTTAAGCTAATTAACAACTTATTGTCGATGGATTGTAAAATCCTCATCAGCAATTTGTGATAAATTGTCTCGCTCTCACACTTTTTTTTGTTAGTTGCATGCCGCATCACGGAAAATTGGCGTGACCACAGAGCTTCTCTGTATTGTGGAACACAAACGACATAGGCCTTCGTTATCGAAAAAAAAAAATTAATCTTTTGACTTCAGAAGGACTTTTGTGAGAGTGAACACGAAAATACGCAGCCACCGGCCACTGCCCTTTCCCAAGATTGCCTGAGATTCAAGAAGTTTGTGAATGCGGTGCCGCGTCATGGTAAGTTGTCTTATTTCGACTCTTTGAAATAGTAGTTTAATAGTAGTTTTGGAGCATTTTTAAGTGCTTTAGTTTGTTTCCTGTGTGATTTTTCTGTGTGTTTCTCTTTGGCTATGATAAAATTCATTGCCACAATGAATTTGAGTTGTGAAAGAGACTGATAACTTGTGATGGTTTATTTTCGGAATTATATGCTGCTCATTTATACAGTTTTAACAAGGATGGCGATTATGGTTAGTGTATAATGTTTAAATGTAGAAACCCCCCCCCCCGAAAAACACGGGGTTTGTTTCATGCTCAACACATTTATCAGAACAACTGGAAATCACGCTAACAATTTGGCTGAGTTTGTATCAGATTCTATTACTAATGTACCAGTGACTACCGGGGCCGCAGAATTTCACAAGTCTATAAACCTGAATAGCATAAGAATAAGACACACGAGTCAAACACCACCCATCGTGCTCGTCGTTGTTATCAATGCTAGCATTCTTATCATTCATCGGACCATGGACCTACTAAACATGGACATTCATCAAGTCAGAATTGTTCAAAACCTGAGTAAGATAAATAAATTGGCAATTTCCATGACTTTCATTTAAAAATACTGTTACCATGGCTACACTATGTTTGACATTTTAAACAAAAATGATGTTTACACAACTAGATCTATATAATTATAGTAGCCATCACATGAGCCAAATTTCAAGTCAAATGCTCAAAAACTGAGGGATCCGACAAATTACTGTAGCTAAATTCACAATATCATTGCATCACTTTCATTCAAAATGCTTGTTACCATATCAACACATTTTTCAACAATGACGAAAAGTATTCAATTTAGCTTCTCTAGGTAATAGAGTGGTAACATGGTCCAAATTAGAAGGCATATGCTAAAAAAAAATGAGAGAATTAGCTAAATCTAAGATTTTGTATGATTTTTCATTCAAAATATATTGTTACCATGGCAACACATTCAATAATGACGAAAGATGATAGTGGTCAAACATGCCAAATTTCAAGCTAAATACTCAAAGACTGAGGGAGTAGCTAAATCCACAGTATTTTTCTACGATTTTCATTCATCATAATGCTGTTACCATGGCAACACATTGTTCAAGAATAACAAAAGAGTAAATTTGCACATGTATGTACTACAGCGGTCATCACAAGTGCCAAATTTTAAGCAAAATGCTAAAAGACTCAAGAAGTTAATTAAATCCACAGTATTTTTGTATGATTTCTTTATTCAAAATATGTTGTTGACATGGCAACGCATTGTTCAACAATGACAAAAGATTACATTTTTCATATCCCGATCCACATATAGTTTGTATGGGGGTATACAAGAATCACTTGGATGACGGATGGCCGAGTGGTCGGTAGGTCGGTCGGTCGGTCGGTCGGTCGGTCCGTTGCAAACAAAAAACAATCTTGTGGATCGAACTACTCACTCATTAATTTTTTGAGCAATTGAACCCAAATTTGGCATGTGTGACGGCTATCAGAGGTAGATATGCAAGACAACTTTTTCATTAAAAAAAATTATGGATCGAACTACTCTCTCATTTTTTGAGCAATCAACCCCAAATTTGGCATGTGTGACCACTGTCAAAATAAGATGTGCAGGATATCAGTTTTGCTAGTATTGCATAATGTGTTGCCATGGTAACAGCAAATTTTTGAAAAATCCTACCAAATGTGAATAAAACTACTCTCAGTTTCATAGCAATTCAGTTGAAATTTGAGATATACGATCAATGTTATGTGTAGTGTTGCAAGACACATCTTATGTATGTGTAACTAAATCTGTTGTCATGGCAACAGTTTTTATACTAATCATACAAAAATATATGGATTGACCTAACTCCATGAGTTTTTTTAGTATTTGACTTGAATTTTGGCACATGTGACCACTACTGTATGTAGATTAGCAGAACTCATCTTCTGTTGATGTTGAACAATGCGTTGCCATGGTAACAACATTTTTTCCACTAAAGAGCACATAAAAATATTGTGGGTTAAGCTCATTCCTTCAGTATTTGAGCATCAAGCTTGAAATTTGGCACATGTGACTGCCATGGTACGTTAATGTGCAAACTTAATCTTTTATCACTGTAGAAGAATGTGTTGCCATGGTCAGCATATTTTGAATAAACATCATGAAGAAATATTGTGGATTTAGTTAACTCCATCAGTCTTTGAGCGCTTGGCTTGACATTTGGCACATGTGACAACTATGGTATGTAGATGTGCAAACTTAATTTTTTGTCATTGTTGAAAGATGCGTTGCCATGGTAACAGGAGTTTTTCACTAAAAAGCATACAAAATATTTAGGGTTCAGCCTATTACCTCAGTCTTTCAGCATTTTTCATGAAATTTGGCAAGTGTGACCGCTATGGTATGTTAATGTGCAAACTTATTTTTTTTTTGTCTTTGTTGAACAAAACGTTGCCATGTTAACAGCATATTTTCAATGAAAAGTCATACAAAAATAATGTGGATTTAGCTAACTCCCTGAGTCTTTGAGCATTTTGCTTGATATTTGGTACATCTGACCGCTGTAGTACATATATGTGCAAATTTATACTTCAGTCGTTGTTGACAATGTGTTGCCCTGGTAATAGCAGTTTTTTCACTAAAAAGTATACAAAAATATTCCCTCAGTCTTTAAGCATTTAGCTTGAAGATTGGCACATGTGACCGCCATGGTATGTTAATGTACACACTTAATCTTTTATTTGTTTAACAATGCGTTGCCATGGTAACAGCATATTTTGAATGAAAATCACACATAATACTGTGGATTTAGTTAACCCCATGAGTCTTTGATCACTTAGCTTGAAATTTGGCACATATGTTCGCTTTGGTACGTAGATGTGCAAACTTAATCTATCGTCATTGTTGACAGATGCATTGCCATGGTAACAACATCTTTCACTAAAAAGCATACCAAAATGTAGTAAATTCAGTTTATTCCTTCAGTTTTCGAGCATTTACCTTGAAATTTGACACATGTGACCGCAATGGTACGTTGACGTTCAAATTTAATCGTTTGTCACTGTTGAACAATGCGTTGCCATGTTAACAGCATATTATTTTGAATTAAAAAAAAATCACACAAAAATACTATTGGTCAATTAAACAGCGCTAGTGTTTTGGAAGGCACATGTGAGATCAGTGCAAGAAAAGAAGACAGGATTTTTTTTTCTCCCGGATTAATACATAAAATTGTTGAGATAAGCATAGTTTAGGGATGAATTAGACTTGGACATTCCACTAGCGTTGATTCAGTGAGGATAAAATGCCCTCTTAAAGGAGATGGCAAGTAACTGATCAGTGGTAATCAGTGGGAATGCTGGGGGATGATTGTTCCAATCCTTGTGGGATTCATATTAGAGTACATTATATATCTATTGTTGTGTGAAAATTATTTGCTTCAGAATGGTCTCATATTCAAATAATGTGCAGTTCAATGTTTCCAGGTTAACATGCCTGTACAGTGTCGGGGCGATTGTTAACGGGCCGTTAAAGGGGATGGCTAGTAACTGATCAGTGGGAATCAGTGGGAATGCTGGGGGATGATTAATCCAATCCTTTTGGGATTCATTTAAGAGTACATTATATATCTATTGTTGTGTGAAAATTATTTGCTTCAGAATGGTCTCATAAAATGCGCAGTTCAATGTTTCCAGGTTAACATGCCTGTACAGTGTCGGGGCGATCGTTAACAGGCCGTTAAAGGGGATGGATAACTGATCAGTGGGAATCAGTGGGAATGCTGGGGGATGATTAATCCAATCCTTTTGGGATTCATTTAAGAGTACATTATATATCTATTGTTGTGTGAAAATTATTTGCTTCAGAATGGTCTCATAAAATGCGCAGTTCAATGTTTCCAGGTTAACATGCCTGTACAGTGTCGGGGAGATCGTTAACAGGCCGTTAAAGGGGATGGACAACTGATCAGTGGGAATCAGTGGGAATGCTGGGGGATGATTAATCCAATCCTTGTGGGATTCATTTAAGAGTACATTATATATCTATTGTTGTGTGAAAATGATTTGCTTCAGAATGGTCTCGTATTCAAGTAATGTGCAGTTTAGTGTTTCCAGGTTATCATGCCTGTACACTGACGGGGCATTAAACTGCACATTACTGCTCGATAACTTGCGACCCAATTATCTTTGATTGTCTTATTACGTGTATGTGTGAGGTCATTATCCTCATCAAGCATGAGCTTAAGTAATTCACTGTTGAAATACAGGTAGAGTGCTCCGATGATGAATTTGAATCCTCCGATAGTGAATTCGAATCACCGGATTTTGAATTTTGATTGCTGATTCAGTGCTGCGAGGGTGGATGCGTGAAATTGAATGCTCGGAGTAAAAACTTTAATGACAAAAGTATGAAATTGAGCGGGAAAACTTATATTAGTCAGGAACTCTGTTCAACTGGCTTTCTGTTATATTCTTGTGCGAAAAAGGAATGATGAAATAAAAAAATATATATATAATCAATCAAATCAAAGCGGGTCATCACCTTCAATTTGGTCTGTTTTGGGGGAATTTAGCAAATGAAGAAGTTTGTACAAATAAGAGAAATTTGCTCAACAAATTATTCAATCAGAATTACCCGACACGTTTACTGCTCCTTGTGAAAAGTATGTTTAAAATAAAGATTCACAGAATTATGCAAGATCTGACACATCCGATGTATGACATAAATGTTGTTAAGATACAATTAATCTGATATTCGCATGAATGCTCTTAAATCCTTAGACAATCACCCCCCCCCCCCCCGGCCCCCCAAATGCCCTTGACGTATTCAATAACTTTGTGAAACGTTGGCTTAGGATAATTATAACGATGTCATGTGCACAGCATGTGTATGGTCTCTGTAAGATGCATGTTTTTATTTGTACGCAGTGTGTTTGTTTTTGCAATGGTTATAAGGATAGATTTTTGCACTAGTACAAGTTGTTGCTTTTCTATTGGCATAATATGTTGTATATGAAGAGTTTGCACAACCAAAGTTGTGGTGCACCACATGCCTATGAATCATTTAAAGCACGCTCTGCAGCATTGCTCAGACAGTCTTAACCCGTTCCTTCCGCAATTCTCTGAGTGCCTTTAATGCCCCCAAACGAGATTCTTTTCGTCCGTCGACAGAGAGGCACACAGGTTGGTAATCCAGCTGTGTGAAGGCAGTCAAGCGGTTCATTGCAAACCCACTTTTCTGAGCATTTTAACACAAAGAAACATGAATTTAGGCCACTGAAGCAGGCACCCTTGTCTTCATTGTGGGAACCTGGTAAACCAGGTTCCCGTATATCAGTTGTTCCCACGGGAACCTGGTAAACCAGGTTCCCGTAAGGAACGGGTTAACATGATGGACTTCTGTAAGACACCCAGCGCTTCGTTCTAACCTTCTGCCATGATAGTATTATGCAAAATTGAAACAGGCATATTTATGATACGTTTGTTGTTGCTGTTGATGTTTTATGAAATTTTGTCTCGTATCCAGATGATTGTTTATGAAATTTTAGAGATGAGATAGTCATTTTCGATGACATTCACGTATGCAAAGAATTTGTGAAATGTCAGAATACGATGCAAACATAGACTGTGCTTCTTACATATTCTAATCCGTGCGGCACAACGCTTTTTACACATTGGGGTTCATTGAGGGTGCTTGATTGATGAGCTTTATAAAGGCCCTGTCACATCTTCCGGGCAAGCCTTGCGTGTGATTTACGGAGAGTATTCTTTTTTGGGGGGGCTACCAGAAGATCCCCGCAGATCACCCGCACATGACAGTGCCTAGCACGTATCTCGTCCGTAGTCGCCCGGAGGTGCGCACGAAAATCCATTTTACCTGCAGCCATGTTTAGGCCATGTCAGACCATTCCGGGCAAGCTACGTGGACTTGTTGCGTGTGGAGATTTTCCAGCACATGCCGGACAATTTCTGAGGGCGGACAAGAATTTGGGCGAGTTTTGCGTGTGTTTTACTTGCTGGACGCGTGCTACTTAACTTCTACTTGCGGGTATTCTGTGTGACCTGCGTGCCAGGCGCGTGGGGGCTGACAATCAGTGAAGGAATTCCTCTGAAGGACTACTTATTTAGCAGAGGTCCCAGAGAATATCATAATCTTGGCCGCAGCCAACTTCTCAACTAACCAGCAGAAAGGCAGTAACTGACCCTCAACATGCACGTGGGTTATCTGCCTGTGATTTGCGACAGCTACGGGCCTCCTACTGGTGTTCTGCGTGGACCTCTGCTTGTAATCCTGGCGAGCCACCCGGAAAAAGTTTTGAGCATGCTCAAGACTTGGCTGCGGGTAAATCGGCCTTCTGTGCGCAATTACTGACGGCTACGTGCTAGGTACTGTCATTGTGGAGGCCATCTGCCGTGACCTCCGGGTAGCAGAAATTGTTCGCAGCAAGTCACATGCAGGGCTTGCCTTGAAAAGTGTGACGGGTCCTTGAGCAAGCCCAAACTTGTTCCGGTCCTTCCACACCAGTAGAAGGGCAGTATCTGTAGCACCTCACAGGCAACTCCCACGCAACTAGCCCGTAACTAGAACGTGAGTAGAAAGTAAGAAGCGCACGTCCAGGATGTAAGACGCACGTGGAACTGTTCCAAATCCTTGTCCGCCCGCTAAAAATAATAATAATGATAAAATAAATTATCCTGCATGCTGGAAAATCCATACACGCAAGTAAGCCCGCGTAGCTTGCCCGGAAAGGTCTGACAAGTCCTGTAGAGTTTGAATTGATTTTTTTTTTTTAAGTACTCAGTGTTGTAGTCATTATTTTGTTTATTATAGAATAATGCTAGGTTTGACACATCCGATGTATGTTCACTTCAGATAAATACATATCTGTTTGGTTTTTGTGTGATTGTTCTTGTTTCAGATATGTATTGGTCTTTTAGTGATGATTGTGAAGATATGATGAGCACAACCGCATATTATATTAGTTTTATATAAATTTCTGCCATGGGATATGATAGTCTGTGTGGACATTATTAGTGTATTATGCGGGATTATTTATGAAGCTTTTTTTAAGCTTTATGAAGGGGGGGGGGGGGCTTAATCAACGAGAGTTGTTATGCAATTCACATTCTTGACAATTCTTGACACAGCCTGATCGGGCACAGTTAAGTGCCTATAGGTGTTCGGGATGGCTCTTTGGGTGCTTAGTGCCTTGTTCACCGCTCCGTTTGCCTGCATGGGCACGCTTTAGCTGACGTATCTCTGTTTGTCTCGCTGCCCCAATGTCGGAGGCGATTCGAACTGATGGACAAACTGGTGGATGGAGTGGGTGGGGATGTATTGGTGGTGGCGGGAACTGCGCTTTCTGTCTGTTGCCACGCGGAGCAGGTCGGGCGCCTCGGGCTGGTGCCTGTATGGTCGCCGATCTGTGTGTCGTGTTTAACAGGAACATCTATTTCCTTGTGTGGATATTATGGTTCATATATCACGGGTTTGGTGGTGACTATTTAGATTATGATGGTTAAAAGTCAATTTATTGTTAATTGTTAGACAAAAAATTAATGAATTTAATGGTAAGGCGCTATCATTGTTCCCCCTGCCCCTACCAATCGGTGCTTTCCTTCTTTGCATCACTCCTTTCTCACTTTCACATAATCATTATTCTCCCTACATCTACTTCTCTTCTTATCCTTGTAGGAGAGAGGGGGGGGGGGGGGCTAGCTCTTTAAAGAACATTTGAGTGAGTGTGAGCGTATGTTTGTAGATGTTTAACATCTGCACACGTACGCACACTCACTCAAATGTTCTTTAAAGAGCTAGCCCCCCCCCCCCTTCTCTCCTACAAGGATAAAAAGAGAAGTAGATGAGAGAGAATAATAATTATGTGAAAAAAATTGCATACATTAGTTCGCATACAAATAGCAAAGTATCTTCATAATTCATATTATGAATTATGAAGATACCTTGCTATTTGTATGAGAACTAATTTATGCAATTTTTTTTAATGCCAGTGGAAAGCAAATTTTTGTATTTACCTTAATAGGCAAGAATGTACCTTGAACATAATATACGCACACAGACACAAACACACACACACACATATACACAATAATCCAATATATTTGTTCATGTGCGTGTACGCGCGCTAGTATGTGTTTGTGTACTTTTTCTGGCGATTGACTGCATGGATGTTGATCATTCCTTATTCTATGTTATTGCAGATTCCTTTTGGACGTGACAAGGCACTAGTCATAATGTCTGGGGCCATATTTTTAATCAGTTCTTTTGGTGAGTATAGATGTCGTTACGAGCTTGTTTTGTTTTCTATAATGGAGCTCATATGATGCTGTAGCTATATAGAATGCAATTGAATGGAAATGCCTGAGAATGTCAGTATCCTGGATTTTATCTACCCGTGGTCGAAGAATTACGGTAATGAGTGCGATTGCTGAATGGGAAAATAACTGAGAAATTTCATTATAAACATTTATTATGATTGGCATGCAACATGACTGTATATCGTTTCATGTCATGTCCTTTAATATATCATGCAAATATCATGTATACGTGACTCTGCAGCATCACAAAACCACCAAAAACGGCGCCATTCATGAATTTCTAGATAAAGGTGGATACGAATAGAGCAGACTCTAAGTTTAATAATTCAGTACAAATGGACTGTCCCTAGCCATTTAAATATTATTGGGGAAAAGGTGCACACTCTGGAAAAGTGTGTACTGAGAAAAAAAACACACCTTAAAGTATGGGTCTAGTCACGTACGTAATTTCAACCAGCTGTGCTCTCTGCAATAAATCCAACAAAGAGCAGGAGATAAAAGTCCATGGCAACCACTATGAAGGGATTACTTAACCAATTAAAAGTTTACACATTATCAAGTACATTCTGTTCATCACTGGTTACTAACTTCCGAAGCCATAGTATCATCCTTTCAAAAGTTCTTAAAGTTGAAAAAAACAACAATGAAAGATAACCAGTGCTCGGATTCAGTAAATCGACCTGAAAAAGCCTTCGTCAGACCGAAACCAAGTGTTCCAGAAGAAACTGTAATAAAGACAATTTCCCATTCGTTTTACGACTCGAACTGAAGAAATATGTAGAAGGAAAATTTCTCTTTCAAAAAATGTTTCCCCTTTCACCTGTTTTCAGTCCTCATTTTAGAAAAACAGGTCGTGCGACTTTTTGCTGGTTTTGTGATGCGCAGTTAGTCTACAATTATAATCTAACAGTATTTCTTACATGCGTCATACGTCTTACATGCGTCAGTCATATACTACTCAGTGATTAGATAAACATAATGGCATGATGTTGGAACAATGTGATCCCACGGGCAGAACCTTCTTGAATCTTCGTGTTCTGGTTGGACGCAACTATTCATTTGTTGATTTATGCTGTGAGAATAGCTACCACCAAAAAAATCAAGTTGAAGGTGTGCCAACCCATGTAAAGCAAGAGAATGTTTTATCTCCGGGTATGAACGATATTCCGGGGAGGCGTTGAATGTTTCGACTTCTCACCTCGGGGCTGCTTCACTTTGCGCAAACTTTTCAAGTAAGCCTATCGAAATAGATTATTCCGTCATAACCAATGTGTTTTACACCTGCGATTGTGGAGAATTTATCAAGCCAGGTACATCTGACATGAGTATGAAGTCTTTTCTATTGTGAAGGAAAGCGTAATTCAAAACAAAATACCCAACTCTGAATTCATTACAGTCACGCTACCTGTGATGGTAGCTTCGTCGAGCTGTGGCCGTCCGCCACACTCCGCCCTTAACTACTCCACCCGGGGACTTCCCGCGTGTGGCAACAAGACACTGAGGAATGGCTTTGTGGTAACGACCATCCCGAAACTCCTCAAAGCTTCATCCGTAGAACCGACCTGTCATGGGAAGGGATACCCAATTTGTCGCATACCAGGTCAGGTTATTAGAATATCTTATGTTGATAAGAATGTTAATGGAATACAAAATGCTTACTATAACACCGACAATTTATTTTAAAAGAGAGAAATTTCGTGTTTTTGTTGTTGTTGTTTTCGTTCGTTGGGTTCAGAAAATTCAAAATAATGTCCAATGAGGAAGTCATCCAGCCCTAGCAGGTATGCACATTGCATGATTGTTTTTTTTCTCATCATAGTTACAACTGAAACACTAATTAATTTGGTGCTTACTTACGTCAATATAGAGTAATTTGTCAACCAGTTGCAATGAAAACAGTTTACTCCTAGCAAGAATTTCATTTACTTGAATAACCATACATGCAGTACACGCTGCATGCTCAAGATTAGAAGCACCACCTGCTATCGGGCGGAACTTGGTTGTCCAGTTGATAAGACGCCTATCCAGTGATCAGAAGGTCGGTGGGACGAATCCAGGCCGAGAAGGCCCTATATACGCTTATGATTTTTTCTTTTAATTATTTTTATGGCTACTTGTCAATCAGTTGCAATAAAACTGTAAGAAAATTTGTGTAAATAAATATATAGACTGCACACAAATGATGTATGTATGTATGTGACACTCTATAGTTTGTAATATACGAAGATAGAAGTGAATTATTTCAAACTGTATAGGGTTTTAAGGTGACACCCACACTGTAATCCATGTTTAGGATAACTTCAGTAGAGTAAAAACTCAAAGGATAAAACATTGAAACTTTTATCAAAATCGGACGTAAGATAAGAATGTTATTTAATGTTGATTTGACATACAGTATCTATTCAGTCACTTCAGCAAAAGCGACTTCTTTCACAGAAGTATACTGGTACTCTTTAAGTACATTCTCTGTCTTGAGCTCAAGGTATATCTCAGAGGGGGAATCCAGTCCAATATAAGTTAGTTTGATAAGAAAAGTAAAATATTACGAGTTCAACGGTATAAATTTGATCGAAAACGGATAAAAAATAAGGAAGTTATGACATTTTGAAGTTTTGGGGGAAACAGTTCTTGAACAGTCAATATTGTGAATATGCAAATGACAAAGTGAGCATGTCATTCCCTCACAACTTATCATATAGTTTGTACATACAATTTTGAAATCTCCATTTTTTTCATTCAAACGCAATTATGCCCGAGGCTCAAATCATCATATATGTAGCTGATCACTATTCTGAAGTTATTCAACCTGGAATAACGTCATGTTTTAGACTTCAATGAGAAACATTATATTTTCGTCATTTTTTTAAATATTTTTGTTCACGATCAGTGGAAAATTGTGAGGGTATGACATGGTTAGCTCACTCATTTGCATATTCATACCCACCGTACAAGAATTGTTTTGGAGAAAGTGTCAAAACTTCATAATTGCATAACTTTCTTGTTTTTCATCCGATTTCAATCAAATTCTTACTGTTGAACTCGTAAAATTTTCTTTTTTTATCAGATTAACTTATATTTGGACTGGATTTTCTCTTTAAGAACGAAATTGAAACAGCATGCACTAGCACATAATTTTGATGTTTGCGTTTTTCTAGTATCTTTTCAGACAGTCGTTGCCATGGCATCTACATCCCATGATATTCCTCTGACATTTTTATCAATGACATTTTACCGAGTGCAATTTTCCTTTAACATAATGATTTACCTGTAACGTACACCCCTGACCTGTTAAATTCCGTCAGTTTTACCTGGTTTTACCTCGCCCTATGTTACACATAATTATGACCTTGAGGTACACGGGTGAATGGCATGCTCCCAATTTGGTGGGAAAGCGTTGCCATGGTAACCCCGTTTGTGCAAAAGTTGTGAAACACTTTACTTCCTTTCGAATATCTTTTCACATATCAATCTTTCAAAGTGGAGCATGTCCATTAGTGAACTCATTATAATTCCCCTCATAATTGATGGTACACAGGGGAAATTGATAACATTTGCTAATTATTCTCATTAGACACTTGATAGAAATGATGCATCGTTTCAATGTGTGTGTAGCAGGTCGATGAAAGAAATAATTGTGTGGGGCCGGCATACAATATCACGTCACGTAAAATATACAAGGGCTTATGTATGTTCTTAATATTATTGTTTGGTAAAAAACGTGTGTAATTTCAAAATTCCATGACTTTCCTATCTTAGGTTAAATTTTGATTAAAACTGTACGATTCTCTTTCTGTGGTTTCATTGCGATTTGCATGATTTGTGAACGCTTAAGCCTCAGTCACACAGTCGCTCAAATGATCCTCTGCGTCCAGAGTTGCGTCCAAAAAGTCCATTTAAAAATTACACTTTTTACGATGTAACGCCAGACGCAGAGTATTGTTTGAGCAACTACATATGTGACTGGGGCATGTATATTTTTATATAAGGAACATGATATTGAAACGTGACGCGCAAGGAATATTGTGTTCAGTGTAGATACACGTACCTTAAGGGATAGCTGTGGTCATTGCTGAGATGTTATAAGCGAAATTACTAGTAATCGGTGATGTTCCTATGAAGTGACTCCTTGTAATTCGTTAACATTAATGACTGACCACTTTGTAAACCTTTGATTTCAGATTGCCTGTCGGGACCCTGTAAAAACGGCTGGTGCGAAGAGACTATGAGCAGCTACAAATGCCACTGCCCGTCGGATTATAGTGGCATTAACTGTGAAACTGGTGCGTATTTATATCTATCTTGCTCCACACTTCTCGAATGCTTGAAATATCATATCAGAAGCCTCCAAAGAACTTTAACATGAAAAAAATCATGACAATTGTTGCCTGTATCAGTTGAGTAATAAAGACCGAATTCCTCAGAAATGTAATCAATGCCGAATTATGATATATCAATCAAAAACATAAAGATGGATGTCTTCTCTACCTGTCAACATTAAAAACCTTTCATTGCCTTTTAAAACAATTTATATGAGTTACAAATAATGATTTACATGCTCCATAGATGCTCTCGCATCCCACTATCTGTATCTGCATATCTCTGTGCAAGGGAGCGGAGGGACCGAGCGGGGAGAAAGTTTTGGAGGGGCGTGTTCTCCACTCCAACACCAGGGAGATTTTGCATTTTCGGACCTGAAATTCGGCGATCCAGTGCACCCTTTTTGTGATATATTTGGATTTTTTTCCAATGCAAAAGTAACCAAAATAAAGATTAATAGAAACTGAATAACTAAATCGCAATATCTCAGCTCTTGTTCCGCGTGTGGGACATCACTATGCAGGCCTATAGCAATAGTAATGGAATTTGAATGGGGTGGGGGGGGGGGGGGGAATTGTCCCCTCCCACAATGTCAATCCTCAAAGTTAGTGTCCAGAATCTACAGGAACCGAGCGGGTAAAAGTAGAGGATGAGGACCCTTTTGAATATATTTGAATTGAAGTGACAGATATGATGTACACTGATGAATTTTGTCAGTCCCAAAAGTGAACTAGGTGTATTAAAGGGGACTTAGCGAAAAGGGATGTGGGAGGGGATGTCCCCCCTCCCACGCAAGGGAGATTTTTTTTTTTCTGAACTGAAGTTCAACAATCTGTTACACAATGAATGAAACATTTGACCAGTTTTCCATCAAGAAAGCAAAAAAATTGTCCTCATTTCGGGAATTGTGGGGGGGGGGGGGGGGGGAAGGAAAAAATGACATATTCCCCCCCCCCCCCCCTCCCTTGTCCTCCGGGACTTATGCCCCAGCGCACGAGGGTGTGGGAGGGAGTATTTCCCTCCACGCGGGACAGATTTTGCATTTTCGGAATTGAAATTCAACAATCTTTTTTTTTTTTTGGGGGGGGGGTATATATGTTTGCCCTCCAGCCCCGGATCAACACCCCGGCCTGAAAGTATGATTTCACGCTTGATGTATATTATAAACATTAAATTCCATGGCTTTTGCTGAAAAAGACAATAACAACAACAACAAACAAACACAAGTGAACACGTGATAATATATGTCACATCTTCCAATGTTTCCTTCGACTGTAGTATACTCATGGCAATAAATAACATCATGTCATCGCAAACGTCGTGTATGCCATGTCAGACATTCAAAACATTTTTATATCCTGCTCTGTTATAGCATCATCCCATCCGATGAGCACGTCAACTACCCACACGATGAGGGAAACGTCACCTTTAATGTCGACAAGCTTGCCTGAATCATCGACCACGTCTAGCACAACATCAGCCAATGAAATCAAATCGACGACAGACCTTGCTGAGACATCGGAAGGTTTGTTTCTGTGACATTTCAGCTATTCGTTAGGCTGTGCATAATGACTCCCTGAAACGAAAGGACGAGTAGATTCAAAAAGTTTTGGGTGTCATAGGCAACATCCACGCTCTTAGTCATTGTTACTGTATTAATTTTATGAAGTTACAAACGCCTCTACACAAATGAAAATAAAGTTGTTAATTTAGAACGACTGTATAGGCTACTTGCAGACTTATCATTCATATTCTGGTCGGTGCCATGACACGCTGTCTTCATTATCATTATTTGGTTGGTCAGATTTTTGATAGAACATTTTTTTTTCCGATAAAAGTCAGAGTGAAATGCAGTATTTCAAAGCTCAGTTCAAGTACACTGTGGATGAGCAGATTGAACTCAAACTCTGAAGGCTCAATCCCCTAAAAACCAAACCGTTCCAACCCAATGTTACAAATCCATATTGTGACATTAGCAGGTAGATTCAGCACTGTTCCCGTTTTCCATGCCCTGGCATTTCTCAATATTCACGACATTTATCTACATATAGCTTCTCTTCCATAGTGTAAGGCGGTCGAGATAAAACGGAATTTTTGTGTGAAATAATCCAGACCTAACCAGAGAGAGCAGGAAAACTATAATTCTAGGAGTGGAGAGTGTATTTGTTTCCTATATAGCAAAAAGAATTGATATACACATTTTGCAATAAGCACACTATTTTGATACGAGACAAGCTCGTCATATCTTTAGCACTGAAACTCATCACAATAGTCTGCATTAAAATGAAATACATTGTATGCAATTAGATGCGACGTTATATAAAACCATCATGTTTCATCTGTAAAAGAGCATATAGATATGAATAGAAATGAAAATGGAACAAAAATTGCTTGTTTTCTGGCTATGTAGGTTCTCACACCGTGGAGACTGAACGTAAGAGTACGGCAAACCCTTCAACCCCTTCTGGGGACCCCGAAACCACCACGGCGATGCACGAAGGAACGACTTTGTTTTCTTCGAGTCCCCCACTGACAACTTTGACGACAGCTGCCATGACCTCCACCGAAGTCCCATCCACATCGGAAACGACTATGGCGCCAGAAGGTTTGTTTTGGGTCATCCTTTTTTGTTATATACGTGATTTAATTATGCATGAGTAACGGAAATTGTCCCTGTTGGAAGGAACACAGTGTCCCACAGTGTGTTCACAATGTGTTCACATAGACGACTATGTGAAAACGCTCGAATTTAATAGTGTGAAGATGATTTCACACTGAGGTGTGGTTTTTCACGGGGAGGTCACATAGTAATGTTTTGTTTCACACCGTGGATGATTGATGATTCACATTGTGTTCACAATGTTAAAACGCTTGAATTCAACAGTGTGAAGAGATTTTACATTGTGTTCACGATGTGTACACAATGTGTTTCACATTTTGTTTCACACTGTAGAACACTGTGTTCTTTCCAGCAGGGGTAGCGCATTACAGTAGAATTTTAAAACACGGCCCTGTTGCATAAAACCCTTACCGCTTGACTTACCGCTCCTTTTTAGCGGTAAGTCTTCAAATTAGCGGTAAATTTTATAATCCTTGATGCTGATTGGTTGTGACGCCTAATTTTGACGGTAGTTACCATTGAAAATCAATGGTAAGTTTTATGCAACGGGCCCCAGGACTTCATACTAAAATGAATTATTATTATCAGTTCTTTTTTACATATTACTTCGTTAGATTAAACACAGGATAGTAAAGTTTAGCGCGGTTCCCGCTGACATCGCCTTGACCTTTATGAATGAAAAGGAATAAACATAATATGAGTGATCATCCTAATAACATTAATGCTATGCAGATTATGATCATAAAGATAAAGGTAATAGTAAAATATCACGTGTAATTTGTGAGTGTTAAAACTGAAGTCTCCAGTAAAGGTCTTCCGAACGGCGGAATGTAACCCTCTCCACTGATTTTTTTTTTTTTATATTTTTTTTTTACTGAACTAGAAAAAACAAAAAAGATGGGTAACTTCGATACGAAATGAAAAAAAAAACCGTATCGTTAAAACTTATTTTAATAGATTTGAAAGATTCCTTCCCTTCAACGCGTCTGTCTCTTAAGAGATTCATTATCTGATTTGCGGCTTATCACTTGAAAGAAGGAGAGCGAAAGAGAGAGAGAGAGATGGGGAGGGGATGTGGCTGAAGAGACAGAAGCTTGCGTTCTGCAATGGCATTTTATTTTTCTCTCATCTTCCTCTTTTTGATGCTTCATTGATATCGTGTGTGTGTGTGTGTGTGTGTGTGTGTGTGTGTGTGTGTGTGTGTTGTGCATGTGTGTTGTGCATGTGTGCGTCAGTGCGCGCGAGTTAATCTTGATGAAGTTGATCACTTTTCTGTTAATAACATTATTTTCTTTATCAGTTACCAATCATACATTCGTTGTCTGCTACTATGATTCGGATGACATCAGTTGTCCCAACGGGACTGTCCACGTTCTCTGGGCAAATTACGGACGCCTGGCAAACGACAGCCTCATCTGCCCGTTTGGACATCCTCATAATAATGACGTGAATTGCAGGCTTGCATCAATTCGTAAGGTCAAAGAGCAGTGTGAAGGCCAATCAGTCTGTTCTTTGACACCGAAAGCAATGTTCACTGACGATCCGTGTGTTGGGACGTACAAATACCTTGAGGTTGTATACCAGTGTCACATTTTTTGAAATATTGAAAAGGAGGCATGGAATATTAAAGTCATAATACACTAATGGATATTTTCTGCACGTCTTTCTTTAACTCGCGCTCTTTCCCAGTCACCGTTGAAATAGAATGCATAATCAGAATCAATGATAGAGGTCTAGAATAAAGGGAATTGGGAGTGTATAAATATTATACGGAGGTGTCGTTTTTTACTGTCACTGTCCGTAAATGACATGTCCAGTTCTTTATGCTGAGAGCTGATTGACATTACTTTTATCGAATTCATGGAAAGAGTGACGGTTATCAACTAATGTGTTGAACTGAAGAGACTGTTTTTTTCCCCCCGGGGGGGGGGGGGGGGGGGGGGGGGGAGGGGGCAGCGCTTGAAAACAAAATCCAAGTATTGCACAAGATAGCTGAATATCAGTGTAAGAACTTTATTTACATGATACCATAGGCAAATTGTCCAATAGTAATCTACATCAAAATAATAATCAATACTGCTACCTTAAACAGGTGGGACTGTTTCAAGTCGATAAAATACGCAAAAACATGTATCAAATTTCACCATTTTACAACATCAAAATACACAAAGTTCTCATGGGGACACCCCCTTCCACACTCTCCCCCTCCCTCCTCGCTCGCTCCGCTCGCTCGGGCTCGGTCAGTGTGCTCTTTTGCATACTAACCGTCTCCAGATCAAATCCTGGATTAAGAATTGTACAGAACGTTCAAGTACAATTATTTAAGTGTAATAATTAGAGAACGATTCAAATGTTCTCCTTGATAGGAGATATCAAGTTTTCATATAATTCTATTATTGTATACCTTAACTCTCAAGTGGAATGTAGAGCAAAGAATAAAATCCAAGTGAAATAAGCCAAATGAAAAAAAAGGTGTGCATGTGTGTGTATGCATGTATGTACATGAAATTTTAGATATGGCCCAGTGTAAGGAGTACGCCCACATTACATTACGCGATTACTTTATTACTACTGACATTGGTAACGTTAGAAAGCTCACTGCGCAGTGTTGTCGCATTTTGTCTCCCCTATCTCTTTTGACGTTGTCTTCTATCATACATTGATAAAATGCATAGTAGGTTATTATATTCATGCACTGTGCTAGATGCAATACAAGTGTGTAGGGAATGCATTTGCGTGTGTTATAAGTTTGTTTCATTCATTGTATTCTTCATTTCGAAATATACTCAAGATATGAAAGCAAATGTTTATTACTGATAATTCAGTCAACTGAAGGAACGTCGTTGAAAAAGCAAGAAGAGAATCAGTTGGCATTAACATGTGTCAGATTGAGGTTTTCATTGATACCTATATGTGCATCCATTATGATAATACATACATGTAAAATACAGAAATACTTTGTTGTGCTGAATAAGGTTCTTGTTTATTGCGGAGATCCGCAGTTTTTAATCCTGCAGGTGCATATGTATTGGCAGACCCTGACATTTTAACCCTCATTTTCCAAATTTACGAGGTACAATGGGTGCCTTTATTTTTTTTTCCGTTAAACTTTCCCCTCCATCGACATTTTGAAATTCAATTGTTTTCCTTTTTAATTATCATATATTTTCCATGAAAGAATTCGGTCGATTATCGAGAAAGTCGAAAAACCAAATAATTTTTTTTTTTCATCTACTTCTTTTTTTATTACTCTTCTCGCGTCTCGTTAACGAAGTATTTTGACAAATTGCATTATCGTAATATTTGCCGTTTTAATTTTGGTAGATGGTTATTCGATAAATAGAGTTCTTCGGTTCAGATTTATTCATGCATTCCATTTACAATACAGTATGACAAATTCTAACGAAGTGTCGACATATAAATGCTATAGCTGTATAAATTACTGTTATGCATCAATGCGCATTATGTAGTACAATAGAATTGAAAGTACAGTGTTCTTGTGTGTAAAAGTCAAATTGATGGTAAACTATAACAAAAGAAACGCTGCGAACGTAGTTTTGAAAGAAAATGATTAGAAATGCAGGAGATCATCTTCACAAGCAGATAGTTTTTCTTTTACTTTGGGTTTTACATGCAATGCCACTCCTTGTACATTTGATTTTGATAAATAGAGTATTAATCGAATAGAATGGCTAAGGGCTCATCCAAACCTGACGTAAGATAAGGAAGTGATGGGGTACTCAAAACTTCGGATGTTTTCACAGAACAGTGACACTGGTACTAATAATCATGTATCAAAGTCATATAAGGTGTTAGCATCACCACTTTACAACTGTCCTATTGGTTTGCGCACACAACTACTAGCAAAGAGTTAAAGACTTAACAGATAATGAATAATGTTATCATAAGAACCATGTTTTGCTCAGTTTGAAGGACAATAATTTCATAAGAGATATTTAGTTTTTGTATTTGTTAGATATTTTCATTTTAAGAATGGTGTAAGAAAGGGATGTAAAACACCTCGAGAAATACGTGAAAGGTTCAATCGTCTTTTTCTTTGTTTAAAGCGGAGACAATTTAGCTAAGAAAATAGAAATCTAATAGTGAAAACGATGCTTACACTTTCATGAAAGGAGAAGTTGATAAATCATTTTTCATGTTACCTGTGACGGTAATTGAAGTGCATCGTATTATTCTCTCTTTGAACGCGAATAAGAGATGTGGATAGGATGACATCCCAGCAAGAGTTGTCGACTGATGATGCTCATCCTTTACCATCGATTATATCACTAATTTATCATTATCTTCTGGCGTATTTCCTGATGCTCGTAAGAGTGCTAAGGTACTACCTATTTATAATAGGGGAGGTACATGTATCAGCTTATCTCTGTCCTTCCGATAATTAGTAAGCTATTCGAAAAGCTGCTATGATGAACATTCTCATTAAATATGTGGAGGAAAATATAATATTGTATGAGCACCGGTATGGTTTCAAACAAGGGCACGATACAAAACTATCGTTGATTAATCTAAGTGATGAATTAATCAAACAAATGGATGAGGGCAAGGTTACTGTTGGCTAATTTTTAGACTTTGCAAAAGCTTTTGATACGATAATAATCCTGACATTTTACTCTACAGATTACAACACGATGGTATAGGTGGGTTACCATAAGAGTGGATGCGCAGCTATTCATCAAATCGATTTCAGTCTGTATGTTATACAGATGAAAAATCTGCACAACTACCAGTGACTACCGATTACATGTGGTGTACCACATGGATCAGTATTGGGACCCACTCTGTTCTTAATTCATATCAACGATTTGCCACAATCCACTGATTATTTCAATTTTCGATTATTTGCAGATGATTCGAGTTTATTTCATTCTTTTCCATTAGGAACTAAGAATATTGACTTAACGGAAGTTGAACATAATTCACTAGACGTTTTGAAATGGTGTAGTGCCAACAAAGTTAACAATCAACACGTCCAAAACAAAGTATAGTTGTTTTTTAAGTAAACGTAGACATGTGGAGATAAATGAAAATATTGTTATTATGATACGCACAGACATGATAGAGTAGGTACTGACATTCGACTTTGTTTCTACGAGTTAATATAAACGAAAACTTATAATGACAAAAACACATTGAGTGTGTCTCTTCCTCAATGAGGAAAACAATTGGAATCATATTGAGAATTAGACAACTATTATATATAACAATTATTATATAACACCCTAATACTTCCGCGTATGTACGTCTTATGGACTAGATGTTTGGGGATGTGCATACTACTCATATCTTCAATATATATTTTTATTACAAAAGAAATTAGTGCGTACGATCTTTTTCAAAGGACCTACAATTGTAGGGAGCATACTGGCCCTTTATTTCATAATTTACAAATGCAACATGTTTATAAACTATACCAATTTGCAATTGGAACTGGCATGTGTGACCTAATCCATCATACTTTGCCGCACGATGTCTCCGATTGTCTTAGAATGGAGCATGATTATATGATTATGATTATGATTATGATTATGATTATGATTATAATTATGATTATGATACATGGCTTAGATATAACATGAATTATAAACCAACGAAAATCAGATCTGAAACTGGTAAACACTCCATGTCAAATACGGGCAGTATAATTTGGAGAGGATTTCCACAGGATGTAAGAAAGATAAACACCCTTAACGCTTTTCGGAAATCATTACGAAAGTACTGGTATCTCTTATCATTAATAATGTATAAATGATCCCCTATAAAACCTATAAATATGTTCATAAATATTATAACATTGATTCTGTGAATATTACAAATAAGAAATGAAATGAAATGTTTATATGCTACTTGGTAACGAAATCTCCCAATTGTTATTTACAAGGTGTTTCCGTTTCTGGCAAAGTATGTCAAATTGTCTCTTTGTTTAACAGTAATGTCATGCTTTTCTCGTATTTGCAAAGTCAATATGTTACGCGATGTACATCGAAACCTCCCAACAGGTGTTATATTCGTATGCCACACGTTTGGGAACCATGTCTAGTTTGTGTCTCCGTCCCGCTAGAAAGTGGTAGTTTCTTTATTGTCAACTTTTTCTCCCCCACTAGTTGTATTCTAATTCACAATGACTAATGAGGTTAATATAAACTCCCTGTTTGTGACCGAGACTTCAGATTGTACTGACAACCCTGTATTTTTGCCGTCCCTTTACACGGCCACACCTGAGCTGCGATTTGATTTTGATCCTCAGTGATCGGTTAGCTTACAACATCACCACTAATTATCATTCCGTGAATGAAATGATTGAACAAAATGCACAAGACTCCTGTGCGTGAACTTCTTCTTTTGCATTATAATATCAGAAGTCTTAATAAAAAGATTGATCTGCTGGAAACATTTTTAAATCAAGCGAAATCTGATTGTTCTGTCATTGGTGTATCAGAGACTTGGATAAACAATTTCCCGTCTTCATTTTTTTCTATTCCAGGGTATACTTTTCATCCGAATAATAGGCTTGGTAGGAGAGGGGGTGGTGTAGGGTTTTTTTTTTTTTGTTACAATTTGGAAGTTAGAATATTGAAGGATTTAAATATAATGTGTGACAGTTTGGAATGTATTTTTATTGAAATTGAAATATCAAAACAAAAGAATATTGTAGTTGGTGAAGTTTATAAGCCACCTTCTTCCAATTTCCGGGACTTTTTTGAAACGTTTTCTGATTTGATTTGGGTAATAGTAAGAGTTAAACTGCTAGGCATCTTGCCCCTTCCTTTATATAAGATTGAAATACCGTGGTGGTGGTGGTGGTGGTACAACTGTAGAGCATTTTGAGATATTAAAGTCATAGATAAGAAATGTGTGAGTGAAGTAGCAACTTGATATGAAAACTATAAGCTAAAGAAAAACTTTTAAAGTTGGCTGAATGAAATAATTTTAGAGATGGCAAAGTAGATATGTAAATTGTAAAAGTTGTGCACAATATTAAACAAAATTTCTGATTTTTTTCTTTTAGGAAGGACACTCACATATTTGTAGGGTGCAGTCTCACGCAGTTTTGTCATGATTATGTGGGGTATATGTTAACTCTTTTATTTCCTGCCTCACTTTTTACTGTTGTACAGTGGTAAGTTATGTATCAGATAAGTTAAATGGCCGACAGTGAAAACGACCCATCTACTTTACTATTAAATCAAGTGTGTCTAGTTTTGCTTACAGTTTTACTTTCACTACTTTTCAACTGACTAGAAAGGTATTTTTTTTTGGTTCTATTTTGTTGTTTGTTTTATTAAGAGGACAGGCAGTCAGGAACTTATTACATGTAAATGAAATTATGTAATGTTGTGATAGTCTTGAAATTGAATGTTAACTGCAGAATACATAGTCCTGTGTACAGGACAGATGAAAAAATATTACTGAAAATGTGCATGATCATAGTTGTGAAGGCATGTAAAATGCATGTGAAACTAGATGAAATTAATATTTCAAAGGAAATACGACTGTGTCTAATTTTTTTATAATTGTAATGCCTGTTTTTTGTTTTGTTTTGTTTTGTTTTTTTGTTGCTTAGGACACATTTTGGCCTCTGTAAAAGTTAACACTTGAATGTAATTTACTGTTGATCAGCTGAAGGCAAAGTATGTTTAAAATCCAGCTACAGTAATCTGTGTTCTGTGTTGCCTGGTTATCACTTGGGATATTCATATTTATGTCAGGGCAAACAGAGCCAAGCTTTAACTTAATGCGTACTGTATAATCATGTGCCATTTTACAAACCTCATGAAATGAAACAGCGTTAACAAATGGGAGTAGAGAATGTCTCTTAACCCTATTCCCTTCGGGGGGGGGGGCATTTTGGCCCTCCTCCGCAACGCGTGATGCTCTCGCCGCGACATTTTGTGACTTTTTTCTTTCAAGTATTGCACAACTGTTGAGACCAAATTTGGTGCTCGCGGGCATACAGTTTTGAAGCCACGCCCCTTTGAAAAAAGTTCGTAGACCCAAAAATTGCTCAAAAAGTCGATTTTGTGTACAAATCCAATGTATATTGTGTTTTTGCAATTAATTCATATAAAAATAAATATATTACTTTCAATGGCTGATAATGATCTATTTTAGCCTGATTATGCTTTTAAAAGCTTCTGCAACAAATTTTGTCGTAAAAAACAACAAAAACAAAAAGTGAATAAACAGAGAAATACATAAGAAATGCAATAAACAATAAAATACATAGAAATGATTATGAAGCCGAATTTTTGCTTCAATATTATTGTTGAGGATATTGGAAAGAATTTGTTCTTCAAAAATTAGAAATCTTGGAGCTTTGTTTTTTTTATTTATAGGCAAAAAGTGACTTTTGCATAAATTAGCATAAATTAATTAATATAAAGTACATAAATTAAAATTTGAAAAATTTACCTATACAAACTTGTAGATTACATTGGCCTCTGTCTTAGTGCAAATTTTCGCGAGGATCGCACTATCCACGACCAAGATCTGAAGGGGGGACCAAAAACCCGGTGGGATTATAGGGTTAATTATTGTCAGAAAGGGATAAACAAGATCAGATACATATGCCTCATGTAATCGAACGTGAAAGCCTATAGTCCTATCTGTGCATGTCTGTGTGGGTTATATCCCTTTGCTGCATATTGTGTACAAGGAACGATCTTAGCGGAAGAATTATTACAGCTGTATTTATTTTAACACTTGGATACGTAAGCTGTTAAGGTTGACTATCGTAAAGCTCTTGACATAATGGTACTATGCTCTGTATGTTGCCCAGAGCCATGTGAAATGTGCCATTGATAATGATTTTGTTACACAAGAGGATTCGTGCAAACCATTTCATCCCACTGTATCTGTCTTGGTCGACTTTTTTTAGCTTGAATTGTGCCAAGTTGTGAATCCACATACAGTATAGCCTGCCAAATATCTTGCAGAACCTTGAATAGTGTGTTATTCCTTTTCATTTGTTGATAAAGACTTAAAACACTCAAACATGAGCAACATGGTATGAAAGGGAATTATGAGAAGTTCAATACATGTACACTTGTATAAGGAAAAAAAACCTGTTATGTTTTCAAAAAGAGGAAGAGTTCACTAATTACATTTGAGTTATTTATGTCATTATTATTCAATATTCTGAAAACTGCTTTCAATTGGAGTGAATATCCATGGTACGAGACAAAAAAATTCATTTTCATACACTGTTCATAACCTCCCTTTCATTACAAGTGTATTTTCTTATACACTGGATGTCTTTTTGCCATTGACTAAATCAGAAACATTATCCCGTTTACTTCCTACTCCCTCTTCACAGTACAAGTACAAGTGGTTTATATACAAATAGTTCGTATTTATTGAGTTGGACTACACACACGCACACAGATGCAGACAGAAACACACACGCGCGTGCACACACACACACACACACACACACACACACATTTCAGTAACTTGAATTTTGATTGATTTCAGCTTGTCCCGCAAGTCGATATTGATGGCTGTTCCATCAGATGGGGTCGTGACGTCATATTGGATGTAGCTCTAATCACATCGTACATGCCATGTGATAATGCATAATGTAGTACACACATAGTTGTGAGAAAGTCTGTTGACCTCGAGGGGATACAGACTGTAGTAGCAGTAAGAAAGTTTATTGACCTTCAGGGAGTGTCATCGTCGCTTTGTATCCCCCCCCTGCATTTTTGTCATCTCAGTTATCTATTACCTTCTTGAAATGCCTTGTATGTACTTATAAGTGCGCCAGTTGCAGCATTCTTGCAACATGACTATCAGTCACTAAAAAAGTAACACTTTTTATTTTCTTAATTGTCCCTTTTTTGATGATAAAGATGTTTTATAAAGTTCATTGAGAATGGCATTATGCTCTATGAATGGAAATCATTATTATTATTATCATTAGTATTATCATCATCAATTACTACAATTACTATTTATATTATTATTATAACTGATATTAGCAAAACAATGCTTAAAGCACAATTCAGATGAAACAGTCGTGGTAGTAGTGTTTTTTTTTATAAGCATTAATATAGGTTTTCCCGGTCAATTTCATACGTTTGTCTCTCAAATTCATTAATGTGCATTCAAATTCACGCAGCGCACGCACGCGAAAATATTGGGGCATTCAAATTCAGAATCCGAGCGATCAATTTCATTTATGAGCGTTCTATTTTGTTTTCGTGAAATCAAATTCACGATTGGGCATTCAATTTCAAAATGCGAGCACCGACTTTCCTACTCGTGCATTCAAATTCATACGATAGTCACGAGATAGTCCCACTGAGCTTGTTTGGAGCGTTCAAATTCATTTTTAGGCGATCAAGTTCCTACTTCGTACAATCAATTTAACGAGGAAAATGGAGGAGACTTTTAAGAAAGGAAAAAGGGCCAACACAACCAATGAATGCTTGCATATAGTGTAATTAGGATTGTTTACAATGTCATGTTCTACATTGTTCTCTGTTCATGTATTCTTTGTTTTTCATCTAGAAAATCTCTAAACTTCATCTCTAAATTTCAAATTGCAATGTCCAATCAGCAGTGCATCCAAACAACACAACGACTAGTAATCATATTTCTTGATGATACTCCATGCTGCACATGACAACGCCGCAACACCAACCATATAATGACAATTTATCAATTTAAGACAAACTGACACACAATGATCTCACATAGTCCCGCAAAATTAAATCAATAAGACAGCAATACACAACAGACAACACGTATAAAATGCTCATGTATCAGTTTCAATATACACTGTACTGGAATTTTTTTTTTTCCTCGAAAGTGTCAACTAACCCTCCGTATTATGCTCGTCTGTAGGCCTATACAGTGCCTAATTTTTGTTTGTTTGTTTGTTTGTTTAATTTTCTATTAAAGAAGATGGCTGGATAACCCATATTCAGCTGCAAAAGCTGGTCTTCCATATGGGGTCCAGTTAGATGTTTTGCTCTTTGCGATGAATATTAAAATGAAGTGGGATCTTTTACGTGCATGAGTTGTGACTCTTTTACGCGTGGGACCTCCATTTTATGTCCAATCCCGGGGAAATGTGCCTGTATATTCCTATTTGCTAAGCGCGAGTTCAAAATTGTCAATTAACAGGTGGACCTCTACTGCAAAATAAACAATCCTCATAAATCCCAATATATTCAAAGCCAAGTGAGAAACACATGCTTACACGGCCCCAAACTAACTAAATTCAGGACTTCTTTTAAATTGAATGCAGTTATTTGGAAAATGGTTGCCTATTCACGAATTTGAATGACCGACGAGATTCCGTCGCCAGCTTGACATGAATTTGAATGCTCTTTGATGAAATGCGTGCTCCTTTCTTAAATTTGAATGCTCCGATAGTGAATTTGAATGTTCCGATAGTGAATTTGAATGCTCCGACAGTGAATTTGAATGCTCGGATAGTGAATTCGAATGACCGGATTTTGAATTTGATTGCTGATTCAGTGCTGCGAGCGTGGAATGCGTGAAATCGAATGCTCGGAATAGGAACTTGACTGACAAAAGTATGAAATTGACCGGGAAAACCTATGGATTAGATATTTTGAAATTGAAGTAATTGTCCCTACTATTATTTTCATTATGCATGTGCACATCATTTTCTTTTAAATCATTGCTAAATGAATAATATGACTATGTGTACACATTGATGTGAATGTGCCATGTTATAAAGGTAACTGTCTCAGTAAAATAAAATCCACGTCTCTTTACTCTTTCTCGCCTACGTCATGTGCTATGATTTGCGTGATTGAGTAATAGTTGGCAAATGCGTCGATATAATGATACGTATACATTGAATATTATGTAAGTGTGACGGAGGAAGAAGGGCTGCTAGCAGACTTAACTTAATGCAGCACCATCACATACAAGGCCGAGCCTACTTCACGTTACATTGAATTATAGAATCACAATACCATTGATATGTATATATTATAATGTATATTTATCTTGATGGTGTGAAGGTGTATGATCTATGCATTAATGCGTTTGTAGCTTAAAAGAACATGAACCATCATGATCGAGCACAACATTACTTGTTTAGTCACAAGCGTAGCAGGCAAAATACACATTCCAAATTTCACCCAAGATCCGGAAGTCATTTGTTGTGTAGTTCTTAATCAACACTTCGGACAGGTACACCCTATGCATGTTTAGTCTAAATCTCTGTTAGACATAACACCGCAACGCCATGTCAGCATCGAAAGATTGCTCCTCTATAGAGAGCAGCTGACACGGTAGTTTTTCTTATGCAATGTCTGTGGATTTGTAGTCTCAGAAGGTTCCCTAAGGAGTACTAAAACCCATCCGATGACAGTGACCTTCCGTTATAACGAAGTCCTCTGGACCGGCAGTTTTCTTTCGTACTATCGAAATTTCACTGTAACCGAACAAAATTAAACAATAAAAAATACATAAAACCGATGATGTTGTAGCCTGAATTTGTATTTCGATGTAACCGTGTTCGTTATACCGGGAGTGCACTGACTGTATAGTGAAAAAAAAAAATAGGGCTCTACTTTCTCCGACTTCAACGATTCAACAATTGGCCAGTGGAAGCACGTCATCGCCACGGATCTCGTCGTCCACTGCCTTTTATAGAAGGGGGGCATTTCATGAAGCATTTTGTCAGATATTTTGTTTGACAAACTGTTAAAAGCTACTGAAATCCTTGCATCTGATTGGCTGAGAGCAAATTTGTCCGACAAAGTTGTCGGACAAAATGCTGCATGAGATGACTCCAGATCCACCTGTCGCAAGCATCAATAAAGTGTTGCGACACGTACGTATCCTAGACCGTGGTGTGTACTTACACACTCGTGCAAAGGGATGCTGGGCGGGTTCCGACACTGCCCATGAGGAGCTAATAAGCCGTGTCCTTGGAGCTTTACTCCTTGAGGGTATTTTTTTGTTGTTGACATTTGCCAATGACCTCTTCTGTGGTAAAAACCCAAGGACATATCCTGAGCCTGATCCATTTCTGCTGTAACGAAAGTTGTTTGCCCTCAGTTTACGACAATCTTGGGCGGGAATCTTGGATTAGTCGTTCTGCATTGTCATAAGGATAGAGCACAGCGCGCTAGTCCTCATTGCATTGCTGTCCTCGCCTTTATTCTCTATTCTGGCAATAGTTTCCGTTAAAGGGACTGTACAGTTCTGGTTGAGGTGAGGATCTAGCTTTTAACGTTTTGTGAGATATTCAGAGACCACTCTTTGGGATGTCAAAGAGCATACATTTCTAAGGGGTATCAAAAGTTTATTAAGTTTGAGGGAAATCGGTTTAGAAATGGCTGAGATATCCAAAAACAAGGTGAAACAAAAAGCTCCTAATAAAAGGCATGGCCTGTCGCCTTTTATTATTATCACTGTTTCTGATATCTCAGACATTTGAAAACCAAATTTCATCAAATAAACGTTGAATCCTTAAAATTGCACGCTCTTTCATACTACTTTCATTAAATGTTTCTCATCATCTCACTTAGGACTGTTATAAACCTGAATCCTCACCTCAACCACTACTGTACAGTCCCTTTAAAGACTTGCATTTTTTCATCGCAATATACAAAATGCTCGCATCTTCCCACCATGCGCATCTTTCCCAACTCCACTCTAAGCCGTAGTTTCTGGTCACCAGTCAATTACATTGTGATTGTAGATCTCCTGGTCTCGTGGACAGTCTTCAGCCTTTCTGACCAGCTCTGTGTGGATCATCCATTGCTGCTACCTTGTATAATGCCACTATTGGCAGGGTAAACAGAGAATTGCGGGTTTTACAGAGTTGCATAAACTCTGTGAGAGACAGTTCACATGGCTACTATGGCTACCGTGCCAGCTTGGAGTCCTTGCCTTCATCGCTGCCTGCTGCCATTTTCGTCAACCGTATTACCCCAAAAGATGTTCTTAAATGTCAGAAGAAGATATTTAGCTTCCCTTCTAGACCTTTGTGGCTAAGCATCTAATAAAAGTGACAGGATTTAGGGTACATCCATGTATGATCACCTTTACCAAGATACTCGGCAAGCTCTGGCCCCCAGATGAATGTATCGTGCTACTTTATGGTGTCCCGAATTGTCTCCTTACATTGTTTCAACTACAATTTCAGCACCCGAAATGCCATCAGCTCAATGTGATCGTCAACCGACATTTTTTTTCCCCGGGCTGGATATGAACTCTAATATAACGCTGCCATGAGTGTGCGATTTTTGTTTACCCAATTAACAGTCGATCCTCAGTCCACGCGATCCTCTCGCAGTCATGGGAACTACCTTTGCGGCAAGTGTTCTCAAACGTTCCAAATAGCTGATCCTAGTGCTCAGATAATGTACGTTATTTCTCACACAGCATCATGATTTCTGGGTGATAAACTTAGGAATGCACTCCGCGATGCTCTCTTCGCCTGTGTGTGGATCAACGTCCTCTCTATGGTCCAAGACGTCATAAGCACTGATTCAGTCTTCAGACTTTCCATCACTCCATCAGTCTGTGATGATACACACCTTGGCCATCTTCGGCTTGAATAGAAAGAATCATTGGCCATACCAAGAACCCTGACAGAGATCCCTGTTGCATTGGTGAGTTTGAAGATGGTATTCTCCGCCAAACCCACAGGTTAGGTTGTACAACCTCACCTTGAACCCACGGGTTACACAACCCCACCGTAAAGGGATCAAACAGTTTTGGCTGAGACCTAATTTCAGGTTTCTAACATTTTTTTTTTTTTGTGTGTGTGTGTGAGATAATGAGAAACCTCTTAAGAAATATGAAAGAGCATGTAATTCTATGAGGAATTCAACGTTTATTTGATGAAAATTGGTTTTGAAATGGCTAAGATATCCAAAAAAGAGCGATTCTAATAAAGTGTGGGACCCACACTTCATTACGATCGCTTTGTTTTACTTCGTTTTTGGATGTTTTAGTCATTCCAAACCCGATTTTCATCAAATAAACTTTGAATTCCTCTTAAAATGATATGCTCTGTACTACATCATAAGTGTTTTCTTGGTATCTCGCAAAAAGTTAAAAGCCCAATTCTCATCTCTACCAATACTGTACTATCCCTTTAAACCCACGGGTTTTACAACCACACCCTGAACCCACGTGGAGTAGGCCTACAACCACATTTTGAACCCACGGGTTGTTCAAACACACCCTGAACCCACGGGTTGTATAACCACACCTTGAACCCACGGGTTACACAACCCCACCTTAAACCCACGAATTGTACAACCACACCCTGAACCCATGGGTTGTACAACCACACCTTGAACCCATGGGTTGTACAACCACACACTGAACCCACGGGCTTGTACAACCACACCTTAAACCCACAGGTTGTAACAACCACACCCTGAACCCACGGGGAGTAGGCCTACAACCACATTTTGAACCCACGGGTTGTTCAAACACACCCTGAACTTACGGGTTGTACGACCACACCTTGAACCCACGGGTTTTACAACCACACTCTGAACCCACGGGTTGTAGAACCACACCCTGAACCCATGGGTTGTACAACCACACCTTGAACCCACGGGTTTTACAACCACACTCTGAACCCAGGGTTGTACAACCACACCTTGAACCCACGGATTGTACAACTACACTTTGAACAGTGGGTTCAAGATGTGGTTGTACAAACCCGTGGGTTCAGGGTGAGGTTGTACAACCCGTTTGTTTAACCTACAGGTTGTTCAACCAAACTTTGAACCTTGGCTTTCCTCGACCGCTCGTCTTGGAACTGCCGCCTACGTTCTCGTGTTCTGTCTGCCCGTGAGATGTGGCCCCAGTGGGATGGGATTATTTACGCACAGTCAGATCCCTATTATTATGACGCTGACACAAGAGTGAATGGTTTCTGCATCCCCGTGCAGCAAACTATGTTGATATTAAGACATAACACTCGATTTCGATCGTGTTGAAGACAAATGTACTTTATTCAGACAAGAAAAAAATAGAGCAAAGAAAAAAAATTAGTTCACACAAGAATAAAATTTGAACCGTCTTCTCTAAAGCTGCACCTTGATACAGGTCCTACACATTGTGCAGTTGTTGCAAATGTCGTGAATAAATGTAAATAATTTGTCAGTTCAATCATTTGCAACAAAAACAGCTCGATAGAAGAATGTCTTCAATTTAAATTGTGCAGTTGCTTGTCAAAAGAAGAATTAAAAAAAAGTGGGAGAGTTAATTAAACAGCAATGCTGGAAGAGCTTGTAAGCAACTGCTTGTATTACCAAACGTATTTATGATTGGACACGCGACTGTTAATCTTCGACTTCAGAGTCCTTGTAGTGCTCGAGGGTTCGGGGTGACGGATCGGTAGCTTGGATCCACCGCGGCATCCACATGTACGGGGTCCAGGCGTCCCGTCCGGGGTAGTACTTATCAAACAGCTGCCGGTAGTAGTAGGCCTCCTTGGAGCAAGGAGGGTTGAAAGGGAACCGTTTGGAAGAGTCCTCTAGCATGCTTTCGCTCACCTGAGAGGGGGACAAGGGATTGATGAGCAGGATAGACAGGTGGGTGTGGTTGTTTAATGGTTTGGTGGATGAGTGGAGGGAAAAGGAAATGTATTCGTTTGTAGGTTGGATGGATGAATACAAAAGAAAACAAAAGAAACAAAAACAACCCTTTCCCCCTAAATACCTCCTCTTCTTTTCTCTAGTGGTGTCTCCTTTTATCTAGAGGTTAATCCATAAAAAGCTACGAAACTAGACCGTTTAATAAATGTGACGCCACAATGAACCGATATGTGCTGCGATTGTCATTAACAGCACGTATAGCCCCATACCATTTTTACATACTGTCCCACGTCCATGGAACAGAAAGGAGAAAGGGTTAACCCACCTGTGTGTCTATGTGTTCCTGCAGGACCTCATACCAGGACTTCTTCATCGACGATACGCCGTCGCTAAAGCCCTCCTTGGGCCTCCAGAGGATGTCGTTGGGTAGGAGGCCGGTGTCTTCAAACGACTTGCGGATCAGGTACTTCTCGATGCCCTTGATCGGTTGCCGCAGCTCCTTCGGCAGCGAGAGGAAGTAGGAGGTGAAGTGATGGTCAAGGAAGGGAACTCGAAGCTCCAGGCTAGCGGGCAGATATCGAGAGTTGAGGAAATACGATTGTATGTGTGGGTTATCTTTTTTTTTAATTTCTACTTTTTGATAATTAGTACCTAATATTTTGTTTTATGTTTTCCTCTCTGTGTTACTGAGGCACGTTGCAACACCAAAGTGAGCTTGTTATTAAACTTAAGATCTGCCATGTAGGTTGAATTGTTAGGGACTACTCAATGCTGATTAAAAAAGAAATGCTTGGCAAGATATGCTATAAGATCCTTGGAACATATGGGCTAATACGCGTGACAGAAATTTTATGTTGACGTCCCTTACCCGTGTGCCGCAGTGGTCCTGTCTGTCCTCAACACATCGTAGAGGTACAAATCTTGCAGGAGTCGTCTGGACTCACTGTCCCCGGCCGAGGCACTGGGCTGCTTGTGGAAGTAGATGTACCCCTGGGCCAACTCGTCCGAGCCCTCGCCGGAGAACACCACGATCGTGTCGGTGACCTTGCGGATGTAGCGTGCCACCAGGTACATGGCTGACAACAAAAGAATAGAAAGTCAGGGATACAGCGGCATAACACACTGACAAGACTTCCACCAGTCAAAGAATGAAAATGACATTTTATTTCTTTGTTGCCACATTTTTCTGTGACTGGAATACATTCTGTTTTTATAATTAATACCACGTATTTTTTTTGTACTGTGTTTAAAATGCAGTACAGCAAAGTTGTAGAGAAATATGCAGACTATGCTGTAAAGTTTAAGACAATGCTACAGCTGACACTTTCAATGACATGTATTAGGACTATCACCGACATGACGAGGAAAAGTGAATGACACGTAGGTCCTACCTACAGACGATCTAATCGTGATGACGTCATAGCACTCAATGGACTTTATGACGTCATCGAGTGCTTCTATGCCTTCCTCAGGTGTGAATGAGATCTCATGGTGTTCGCTCCCGATGTGTGCTGCCACCTATGGTGAGATTAGAAAATATTGTTTGAGATTCTTAGTGCTACCTTGTTGTCTCATAGTGAGGCAGACCTTGTTACACGACCACTGATTATGATATGCAATTTTCAAGAAAGGGAAAAAGAATGTTTCCATAGAAATTTATATGGCTTTAGAGTTGTTATATCTTCGCCTAAGAATGAATAGTTCTACCTTGAAATAAACCTGGTCAAGTGCTGCGTGGCTTTATGATTCCCTTTCAAACTGGATGTATAATGACATATTTCAAGCTCCTTGAACCTTGACCACATCTCCCAATACCACAGGGTCAGTAACCCTTTCTGTGCTAGAGGCTTTGGACAGTGTGTACAACACTGTCAGGCTTTCTGAGTCAGTCGGATGTCGAAGAACCCAAAGAGTTGATACATCGATTTTGCTGTAGGAATCATTACTTGTCATCATATAAATGGCAACTCCAAATTTCAGTGCAAAGCTTTTATTTGAGAAAGATAAGATGGAACTGGTTGTATTCATTGGCTCTGCGTTAAAGAAATTGAATCTTTTTATTTGAAACCGCATAAGGAACTTAAGTCATCTAAAATATGTTGCTAATTTAAGAGCAAGTTGTATATGTAATTATTTTCAGGCGTTTGGAAATATTGTGCCATCAAAAGAGACAAGCGTATCATGCGAGCAATCAGTCGCTCAACTGAAAGAGAACTTGTCCGCTTTTGGTTGCTGTAAAACATGTCATCAATTCCAAGGAGAATCATTGATTACTTTAATAAAAAGACCACAGCACAGAGCCACAGAAACATGCTCGAAAATTGATGTGTCAGGGCAGGGGCGGATCCAGGAATTCTGTAAAGGGGGGGGGGGCGTAAATAATATTTCTGGTGCCACTTCCGGGTTTCATTTCATTTTTTTCTCTTTATTTCTTTTGTTTTTAACGATAAATAAGGGGGGGCGTGCGCCGTTTGCGCCCCCTCTGGATCCACCACTGCAGGGGGTATAACTGATGCGGGCTACCATGGACAGTGTCAAACCTTTCGAGCTGCTGCTACGTCAGGACTGCCTTCCATGCCGATGGAGAAGGTCTGGAGGGGGTAGGTCGTGCCTGCCTCTCTCATCAGCTTCATGACCAGGGCAGAGACCAGACTGGAGTCTAGGCCACCTGTGGAACGAAAGATGGAACATACCGATTATTCGCAAAGAAGATGGGTTCAAAATCTCCCTCGCTTGTGAGATTCTGCATTTGGAGGAATACCAATAAAACACTACCCTCCCTCTCTCGCATCGAATACTCATTATCAGGAGATTTTACATCCCAAAGCAAACACCTCGACGGATGAAAAGATTCAATGGCTATATATCCCTGAAGATGATTACTCATGAAACCATAATAAGGAGCCATGCACCACCACTGCTCATCCAATCCAAGATTTACCATCCAAGGTTGCTTGTTGAATGATTTGTTTTGTTTTGCCTCATTTTGTCTAATTTCCCTTTCTCCCTTTGTGAGATTCATATGAGTTGTGGGTGTTAGCGACCTTTCCCAGCGATGGTAATCATGAAAGTTTAAGGTTTTTCTTTCATTAACTTTTCCACCAAATCTTTGCAAAACAAAGAAACATAAGGAAGATCGTATCCATCGTATTTTTCTATAACATTCTTTCACTTTGATTGAAAATGACACAGCGACTGCTATGTACTAGGCTATGTTTGTATTTTTTGTTTGGTATATATCCAAGCTGGACATTCTGTCTTATTATATTCTGTGTATTTATGTATTTTATGTATTTTCCAACGAGAAATACGAAATTGAAATTGGAATTGAAATGTAAATTGAAAAAATAAATACTTCAACTCAGGCCTCCATAACAACTAGGTACCTCCAACTTTAACTTAAACCGAATCTCGGAAGGGCAAGATTTGTCGATCTGCCGATCAGAACCAATCCTGTGTACAAAGTCAAATCTGTTTAAACAAAATTTAATGAAAGAAGCTTTGATGTGAGTGATACTTTGAAATGATGTAAACCTTTAAAGGATTGTGTTATGAGTGGCACGTAACATGACGCTTGTGGATTGTGTTGTTATTGTGTGAGCGACCTTGGCTAAGGCGTCTTAATACCCATCACTAGCGAGCTTTAGATCAGCGACGCTAACGCTAAAACGACGCCGCCTCCAAAGTTTGCAGGCATAAACCCTTGATGGTCGTAAAGAAGTCTGCGCCAAGACTACTACATGCACCGCTGGCACTGTAGCCGGCGCTACAACACAGGGCTTAACTTATCCAGGGCTTCTATTCAACAGAGTAGAATATGATGTATAATGCTTTGAAAAGATTAATATGCAACAATGTTACAATCGACAAAAAGAAAATATACCACACACAAAAGGGCAAAGCACAACAACAATATAAAACTTCATCATTATTATGCATTATTTTGTCCTAACATACCTGAATTTTGAACGTCTGACTGTTTTAACTAAATATCTTCTTTCTATTTTCTTTCTTTTTATTTCAGCTTGAGATACTTTTTCGCTGCGAAAACTCTGCCAATACCACAATAGCCTCACAGGTCCTTCTGGAGTACATTAGATACCAGCAAGTTTTGAGTGATGCGGTATATTGTGGTCGCAGGGAATGAAGTAATGGATAATTGTGTAGAGTTACATGCTTATAGCAATTAAAGCGGTATTTTAGAAAGTCTATGTGAACCCTACACTTGCACTCTTCATTCTCTTTCACTTAAATAGTGCTCTTGGACACTCTTTAACGAAGAGTTCCTGGCTTCCCTGGAATAGAAGAACCAATTATGCTATTACAGTGATATGTTATTATAGTGATCTACTCACCTGAGCTCAAAAGAATGTCTCAGTGCGTTTTCTGAGACTTTTTTTTATGGTCAATCACTGACACCACTAGAATTCTGTCTCCATTGCAGATAAATCTTCGCAGGAGATCTCTAAAAATCTTATAAGCATGACTTGCAATTTGTATTTCAAAATATTTTGGCAAGTCTTACCGCATGGGTTATTAGGGAGCTTGAAATAGATTTGCGGCGCGGACGTTAAGATGACGGTTGCGGTGACCGGTCTCCTCTCTCGATCCCCAGCTGCGTCGTGTTGCAAAGCAGCTTTAGATTTCGCAAAGAAGCAGCCTATACAAAGTTAAAAAAAAATGGCGCCCCTCCCCGTATGTCGTTCGTCATCATTGCATCAAGCAGCTCTTTGCGTAGTGGATTGAGCGAACGCTTAAGTGGCCCAGAACCGTCGTGAAAACTCGGACGACGCGAGATCGATTTTGATAGATACAGCCGTCTTGCGCATGGGCTGAACATTTTTCCCACTCTTAACGTCCGCGTCGCCAATCAAAAGCTCACTATTATCAAAATTGTAACCCTATTACTAACATCACATGTCTAGAATAAATTCAGATAATTTTGCTTAAGAGAGAGAAGAATATCTGATAGGCCTTAACCTATACGAAGGATAAATGCATAACAAACTCCTTGTAATAAAAAGATGCTACAATGTTTGATTACGTTTTAGTGTTTGTGGAACAAAACACCTCCTTTTGTGTATTTCTGTGGGTTGCATTTAAAAAGATAAACGATGAATCATATCTTCTTCTTTTTTTGCGTTCCGTGATCTATGTCTTGTTTCTGGTCTCTTTGCTGGTTACACAAACCTCTAGTTCGGTTTAGGTGATATATTTTTTTAATGCTAATGACTATTTAATAAGGGGACGGGAGGGGGGGGGGGGCTTCAGTATGCTTAAGAATAGTTGATCTATGCATAGTATAACTGATAATATACAGCAATGCACGTGACCCATTACATGACCCATAAAGCATCTGTTCTTCTTAGTTTGGACCCCTCCCCTTCGTTATTACCGTCAGAGATCACTTTTTTTTTTCTCAACCGAATAGGTCTATATTTAGGAGGGAAGAGAAACAGAGATAGGGATAAGAAAGACCGAAGTGCTTGCGTTTTCATCCATCTTTTTTTACTACTCTGCTGCCACAAGCTTTTGTAGAAGATGTGCGGCCTTTCGAAATACTGTTATTGAATATGCTTTATGGTGGAGGAACCCGCACCGAACAGAATCATAGAGCGATTGTTTCGTCATGCTTGCAATTGACCAATCACGAAGAAACGAAAGGCGCTGCTATGTGTTCCTAGAAACGGAGAAGATGGTAGGCCTACCTACTTTTATTGCTGCATAAACGAATCGTAAACGAAAACATCACACGGTTCACCGGATGCCAGTACGTATGGGCAAACCCAGAAACCCGATCGTATGAATGAGAATATTTTGCGCTTTCAGCGTTAAACCATGCGCCAGGATTTTCATACATGTAGTTCAATATGTTTTGTTCAAAATCTATCCATACAATGAAGCTCTCAAATCATCAAAGCAACTAAGACTTGCTGATTGCTATCAACAGTATGAAAAGCACTTATATGAGCCAAAATCCTCTCGAACGGTGTGCATTTTGTGTATCTCCCTTATAAAAACCCACCGACGAAGAAGCACGAATCTGTTCTGGTTCTTTCATCCAGCGAGAACAGACACACGCATTTTCACTCCCATCGTCGAAAACTTATACGACTGGCACCGAAAAATCTTCCGACGTTTCATAGCTTTCGTTAGTCACCGTCAATATACTCGCTCATTTTTTTCTCTCTCTCTATTACGTTGTTGATCGACGTTTTCGCCGACATCATCCTCGTCATCATAATGTTTGTCTACATGAACCCAGATCTCTTCGTAGCGTTGCTGTTTCTGTTCAGCGTTCTTGCTATCGTCCTTAACGGAGTCACGATGGCGGCAGTGCTGTGCTCGAAAACGTTGCGGAAGACCTCCAATATATTCACCTTCAACATCGCGCTCGCCGACTTCACCGCGTCCATGGTGGTAGCCATACAAAGATGGCTGCAGATTTCGGCTGATATCTATGTGAGTCACCCTGCATATACTATTTTTTTTTTTGCTGATAGTTATCAAAAGATGGTTTCGTGCCAGGTTAAACTTGTCCGAAAGAAAGAATTAAATGTCTCAATCACAACAGTAAAAGTGTAATTAAGATTTGATTAGGCCTAATGACTGTAGAAGTTATGAAATTGGAAAAAAAAACAGCGAAGTTAAAAAAAAAATGAACAGTCAGTATGGATATGCACATGAATGATGTTTCAATCACGAAGTTAAGTGAAGGAGCGTCTTTTAAAAAAAAAAATCGGAATTACTTTGGCTATTTAAAAAGAATTGGGGCATTTTCCGGTACAATAAATAAATAAATAATGCATATTCGAAAAGGTTTAACTGTACTGGAAATAATTTTCCTCATTAGACACACGCTTAGTCCGTCGTCTGGCCGGCTGACCTTTTAGACTCAATGGTTCTGATAATCTGAAACATCTCTTGCTCTCCTATTAGAGTAAGAGAAAGTGCGTTTTGGAAATGAGGAGGAAGAAACTTTATAAAACTGATAATAGAATTATTAACAATATTTGGAGCTAATTTTGAACCTATGTTTATAGTACAATAAGTGTTAAATGCATGGAACACATCAGTAGGTTCTCTGAACTCGTTATCATTATCCTAATTAAGAAAAATGATACTGAAACATTTTTTCTTTATTGTTTTTCCCTGCAATTTCATTTATGATATCCCATAAATCGTTCACATTATTTGAGTTTAATATTTTTAAATTTCTGATAATAATACATCTTACGTGACAACCGAATCAAACTATTCAATCTGTTTCGATATTTTTATACTTATCATACTTTTATCATAATATGATAGTATATTATACTTTTATTTTTCATCTTATCTTCATTAAATGTCGAATAGATACAGCATTAAATGACAGTATACCATTAAGTCCAGATTCAAGTTCAACTTTATATTATTTGCATCTGCAACATAATCAGTAGCACAAACGCGCAATGTAGATAAAGGAAAAAAGATGTCGACATAAGTAATAAAAAAGGAGACATTACAGTTTTGATGAGAATTAAAGAAGTAAAACATTTTTAAAGATAAATGATTTAGGAGATGGAGACGAGGAACCCACCTATTTGTAAGGTGTTGGCCCATTTCATAAAATATGTTAGGATAGCAACTAGTGCTGGAATGGCAACTTCTTATAGCAATTCAACCAACCAAGAAGCTGGATTCTTGTCGTTACCGTGACAATTGCCATTACAGCAAGAGTTGCTATCATGTAAAATTTTATGAAACGGGGCCCAGATGTTGCTTACTATATAGGCCTACATACAAGAAAAAAATGCGTGAACACCAAATTCACACAATTTGATCAATTGATTTATGAATAAATCTTACTGTTTTGGGGTTGATGTAATTGAAAAGGTTGATAAATCCTAGAGACGAGACCAGGATACAACATGTCATGACAGGTACATGAGCTATGTACGACACACCTAAGTCCAAAGAAGACCATTACAAACGCAACACTATTAAGATCGGGACTGGTGTTGAGAATAGTGAAGGAAGAAGAGAAGGATGGTATAATATAGAATCATTTAAATGCATGCAATGGCTTGATGCTGCAATCATGGACATACTATTATACTTATCACACCCATCCTTGGAATAATTATGCATATGATAATGTTACAAAATATTCACCACAGTTTACTTTCAACTATGATGAATAAAAGGGTAGTTTTGATATATTATCATCACTCGGTGCCTTCCAAGACATCTTGGCCCGTTATTATACAAGGTGTTTTGTGCTAGCAGTGTCCTCAACGAAGGTAAATGATTCTCTGCAGATCGCTTGGTAGGTGGTAGGATATTCATGAACGAACAGATTTGAACGAAATATGTTAATGAAATATTCAGGTAAAGTGGCGTTTTTGAAATCACACATAATCTGTCCCAGTTGAAAACAATAATAAGCATTTTCTTTTTGATGAATTTATGCTCAAGAAGTTTTCTATAGTTTCGTTATTATTGCTTGAGGAAGAGCAATCTGTTGAAGTATTTGACGAGTATTGCTGCAAGCCAACAAACCGAATTAAATGTAGATAGGGTTAAATCAGTGAAGAACCAAGCAAAAATATACAATAGTGGAATTATTGGGAGGTGGAATCTAATCTCTGTTTATAACACCAATGTTTCGAGATATTATTTCACAGATGTTATCAACATTTTATTTTCAGGAGAGCTTATTATCGATGGTAATCCCCAGGAATTTAATGTATAATAGAATTAATAATTTTTAATTATGACATTTTAAAACAATTTCATGCTTGTATAGATAATGATATGAAAGAAATACGGTAATAATTTTGCAGATATGCAAAAAATATGTACAAGATATTATGTCACAAGATTTACTGAAATCGTTTATCTATTGAATAAATACAACTGGGCTTATAACAGGCTTCACTTTATAAATCAACTGAGTACAACTCAGAAGCCTGGTCATTTAAGAAAACATTATTGTTATTGATTGGAAACGTATGCCCAGCTAGTTGACATTTGCACGTTTTCTGAACGTTCTTGAAACTTTCCAAGTTCGTTATTTGGACGTTTTGTCAAGACGTTTCCAAAACGTCTTTTTTGTGGAAGGTTTTCGATGTATTCAAAGCGTTTCAAAATGGACGTCATAAAAACGTTTTTCATCCGTTTAAAAAACAATAAAAAACCTTTCGGAATTTTTAAGGACCTGCACAAAACCTTTTGGACGTTATAGACGTCAGTAAAAGCTTTTAAGAATATTCAAAATGTTCTGTGGACGTTCTCCGGACGTCCAGGAAACCTTTGAAAACCGTCTGAACGTTCAAAAAACCGTTTTAAGAACGTCTAAAAAGTCTTATGACCCGTTTAAGAACGTTTAAAGAACCTATCATATCCGTCTAGAAACGTCCAGAAAACCTTTTAAGAATGTGTAATGTTAATCTTTATAGGGTATTTAAAAACGTATATATAGTTATGAGATTATACAGGCACAATTCGAGATTAATGTACCCTAATCCTAATTCCATATAATCCTATCCTAACCTGTTCCTAATGTCTTACCACCTATACCTATAATACTGCACCCTTTTCCCAATTGGTGAATCTGTATCACATTTTTTTATATACCACCAAAATGTTGTAATGCATGAAGACAAAATCAGATCACACACACCTTTATTTGAATATCCATAAATAGGCATGAATATTCATGATAAAGACATCAATGACGAACACGTAGAGAACCAAATAAAAACTTTTTTTTAAACGTTCATTAAAGACGAAGTCGACGTAGCAGATTTGATAAAAACATGGACGTTTATAAAGGACGAAGACGTTGCAGGCATAATAAAAAAAAATATTTAAAAAAAACCTGTGCTTTGCAGTAAATGCCAAGTCCCCACTCTGACGTTGCATGTACGTTTTAAAAACGTCCATTTTATACAAAGCCGTACGGAACCTCAAAAAAAGTTTAGGAAACGTTCTGAAAACGTTATGTGTTTGCTGGAGTAGGAATGATGATATTAAATTTGTCATATTTCATTTGGCAGATTCCTAAATGTTTGGAGCACTAGCAAAACCGGGTTTCATCTGAACATTATCGTTTTGGTTCTTGTTTAATTGTTTCTTTATTTATTGTGTATTTGTTTGTGGTGTGTGTTTTAGGTACAAGTATGAGCGAGTCGTCTTCCACTGAAATTGATGAATGCATGTGACTTTGGTTTAGAGAGTAGAATATGTGTGCGCGCGCTTTAACAATGATTATGTTGATGATGGTAATGTTTTTCTGCCTTTCAGACACCTTACTTGACAAGAGTGCTCGGAGCTGCAATGATGACAGGGATCCTCAGCACACTCGCCGTGGCCATTCATCGTCTAATCATTATCCGCATCGACCCATTTAACAGCCGAAAACTTGTCACGGGGTCTCGTTGTGTGGTCGTATGCGTGGTCATCTGGCTCGCCGTTTTCTCCGTGTACATGGGCACATACTACCTTCAAGCCAGCTTTTTCTTCTACTTCATCTCTCCCATAATGCTGTTGACGGCGATTGGAATCAGCGCGCTCGTCTACGGCATCGTGTACGTCACAATAGCGGCGTCTACGCGCGATGTCAAACTCAACAAGGGTGCCTACGCTCATCGCGTCAGGCAGAACAAGCAGATACTCGGCACTTTCGCGCTCATCGTCTGCTCTAACTTTGCCTGCTGGGTCATCATGTGTTTCTGCATGTTGTGCCTGTGGACAAAGCCCGCCTTCTACAAAGCATACGACCCGCACTATGGCATCTACCGTACCGCCCCGTGGTTCTACAACCTCTACCTCGTTGGATGGTGGCTAGTTAACGTCAACGCGATCATCAACCCCATCATCTACTGGACAAGACTCTCTGACTTTAGGAAGGTCCTGCTCAGTACCTGCTCCTGTATTCGCCGACATAAGAACAGGGAAGATCCGGTGTCAATGATCACGCAGGACAGCAAGTGCGACGGGGAGATCGAGGACTCAGCAAAGCGGACATCGGGAGGAGAGAAAGCTGATGTGCGAGGCTGAAAATAATGCATCAAATCAAAACATAAAATCGTCCCTAATATCACCAAAACAATGTTCAAAACTTGTGACTTTCCAATTTAGAACACAGTTCACGTGGTCAAAATGCACAACTTGACGGACAAAGTAAGCTCCGTGTTGTATCTGTTGATCTCGTGCTTTTACCCAGTGTCGAATTCATAGGCTTTGTTTTGCCTATATAGTGTTGAACTAATTATCTGTCCTCCGTGAGCATGCATGACTCGTGGACGTATTTTCAATGTCGAACTCATGGGCGGTATAATTCGTGGGTGTCGGTCTAGTGGGAATAATCCCGAAATTTCGACCCAAAACCGAACTTTGGTTTTTGACATATTATGATAGAATTTTGAAACCTTTTTTTTTTTTGCGAGGGTCGAAGCCCTTGCTCATTCTGCCTGACAGGCGATCATATCTATTATACTATGAGATGAATGAGATAAACTAACGCAATGTGTGGCTTGCGAAAAGACATCACGGTTACGAATGTCTGGCTTTTTGTTCTTGCCATTTGAGTTCATAGAATCAAACTCAAGCAACCGTATGATACATTACTAATGATTACCTAAGTTCAATTACCTCATGTTCTTTAATCTTAACTGAACGGTCTATTCTTTCTTTTCTTTGACGTTGTTCTTGTATATTATTCTTTTTTATTATTCATCATTCTATTTATTTCATTTCATTTCATTTCATTTCATTTATTTTCCACATCCTGATAAAAAGTATTTACAAAAAGTACAGGAATGATACATACAGTAGGACATTGCAACAATACAAGACAAATAAGTCCAACTTACAAGGATTTTACAACAGACAAACACAACATAAAAGCAGCTATTTAAGTTTGTGGGGGGGGGGGGGATCAACATAGACCATTTGTCTTTCTATGGCTGATCCCAAATGTTACAGCTAAGAATAATTACATTGATGCAATAGACACAAGAAAAACTATACTACAAAAAGTGCACAATACATATGAGAAGGCAAGAGTAAGTGTGGTGCTTGTACACTGCATAAAGCTTCAAATCTATAATATATATTTCTGAACAAGGAATGATTTGTATCTTCTTTTGAATATTGAAAGTCTATTAGACAGCTTTATCACATTTGGCAAATCGTTCCATAGAACGGGTCCCGTATATTTGAAAGTGTATCTTAAAATGCAATATTTCAAATATTTTATCAATTTATTAAGATAATGTACTGCTACATGTGGCAAACAGGGGCTTGAAGACAAACTTTGCTTCATTTCACATTTTGACTGACTAATAAAATGAGAGACCAGAACGAAACATGTAAAATATCTTTTACACTTTGAACGATTTTAACTTTTTACTAAGTTCACTATATGGAAATACGTCGTCTGAAATAATGAAGAGCCGGATAATCATACTTTAATTGAAGATTCTCATTTAACATGTAGGTATTGTATCCATGATGACATTTTCACCGTTCGTTCATTACAGCAAGAGTAGTGCACGTGTAGAATATAATTATTATACTATAGTATACGGATTACAATAGCAAAATTACGCACACAAACTTACAAAAAACAACAACAACCTAGCAACGTGTATGAGGTGTTTCATTCATGAATTGATTATTTATTTGATAGATAGATAGATAGATTGATTGACCGATCGATTGCTTGATTGATTAATTGATTGAATGTTTTGACAGAATTTATTTCTGCACTTTTCACAAAGTGAATTAATGGTTACAAACAAATTTAAGAAAACAATGATATAATGAACAATGATATTGAGCGTTATAGTGTAGTATCCTTGAAAAATGGGGAAATCTTTCATTATTCATTCAAGTAATTGCAAAAAATGTAATGAAGGATACCGCTATCTTAAGCAGATGTTTGATTTCGATGACGGCCTTCTACAAGACAGTATAGGCATAAAATGGTCAACGTATAATTGCAAATTATTTCATACTAAGTAAGTTTTATTGCGTGGAGGGAGTGAGTATAATTATAGAAAATATATTAGTGCACGGGTGAGTGAGTTATAGGATGCGTGTAGGGAAGTGCAGTGTTGACTGTATTTTCTGATAGCTCTTACAGGGTTATAGCAATAATCGGCCAAGGTAAGACATCACGTATAGGTGATGTACTCTGTTTTATGATGGACAACAGATCGTATCTCGAACACAGTGTCCAGTCCGCTTTCGATCTCCCATGTTGTTAAGAAATTCAGTGCAATACACATACCCGGATATTTGCTCTTCACTTTTGGTCGAACTCTGTTCGACAGCTACATTATTAACGAGTCATTAACCAATCAAAGACGTGTAGATAAAAAAAAAACATCTTATGAGATAGAGTGCAAGCCATCTTGTTTTCAGCGATGATCATTTTTGTGTTGCGATATGTTATAAATAGATGAACTTATTTAGGCAAAGAAGCATGTACATTTACGCTTTAAATCATTTTTTGTGAACGAACTTGTTTGTTCACAGGTCTGATACGGTGTATCGCAACAGGCAAAATGTTCAGTGTCACAGCATAATAATGATGCAAAAATCATAAGAAGATGAAGAACAACTAAGATAAATGATATGAAATCAAAGTGACATGGATTCGTATAAAAAAAGAAAATGATTAAGAAAATCAAAAGGTTCATGCATACACTTCGGTTTCATATCTGAGAGTTACGTCACAGTTACATTTTTTTTTAAATCTTACCAAAGATAGCAAGAAATAGACTCACTTGCGCTATGTAGGCCTACATACTGGTTCATTAAGTACAATATAACATCCACCTTATCATTTGTAAATGCACTGACGTTCAATTACATTGATTACTCTTTACATCACTGCATTGTTCCTTGTAATAATGATGGTTCTGTTTACCCTTATTCTTATTCTTATCTTATTTTCATTGTTATTGAAAGAGCAGATCTGAAGACAATCGACTTTCACGCAGTCGAATGTATGCCTATGAAAGAATTCCTGATTCATTGTATGTTATATTTTGTGTGATAAAAGAATGAAATAAAATTTGTTTAGTTAGATTGAATTCAATTGAACTGAATATCCCATTTTGTTCTAAGTTCTTGATATAGTTGTTAATAAAATCACTCATACCTATATACTCATCTCAGATTATGACTCCTGTAGTTAGTAACATACAGATATGTCTGTATCGTAGAGTTTGAAATACTTCTCCGAGGAGGTAACACGTCGAAGGACGAATTAAACTCACAAAATCTTCGATTGCATTTTCACCCTTACGATTAATCATTCTGTACAATATGATCCCTCACAAGATAGACATATCACCAGAAAAATCAAATCTAACAGTTAATTGTGCTCTATTTCGAATACAGTGTAGCTTTAAATATCTTATCTTAGTTGCTACATTGACAAAGAGAGAGGATACCGGTATTACTTACTCGAATCGATTTCTTTTTTAATACATCGTTTATTCGTTTATTCGATTTTTTATCAATTTTTATCAATTACTTCCTCTGGGTGAAAACGTATCAATTTTCATCCCAGATACGAAAGAAACAAAATTCATGGATCATTTGCAGTCTATGAGTTGTTTTGTTTCTTATCTTGTCTTGTTTTGTTGTTGTTGTTGTTGTTGTTGTTGTTGTTGTTAGGACGGAAGAAGTAGCTCCATTGGAGTTTGTGCGCGTGTGTCTTTGTTTCTCTGCTTTGCTATGGACACCACTGCCAGTTGGCAGTCGCTGATGCATTAAAATCCTTCTCGAAGGCATGAGTACAGCATTGTGGTTGCTCGTCTTTCCAGATATCTTAAACCATAGCTTACAGGAAATTGAAACGTTGTAGCACCCTTTAGCCAGATACAAATGCAGTCAAGGCTAGATTCTCCGTTTGTTTCTTTTCTGTCGTGTCCCCCAAAACTGCATCCGTCGTTTCCTGACGGCCAAGGGCATCTCCGTCGATACGATCTGCAGCAATTCTGCGTTTGATTTGCTTTCAGACCAGGCTATTCTCTTCATTTTTTTGATACTACCACAGCATAAAACTTTTTATTCTGTACCATTTTGTGACCGTGCACCTCAAAACGAACATAAAGTCGCACACACTGATTTTGCATGAGGACTGAAAATAAGTGAAATGGGTCAACCTAGTCGAACTTGACTTTTTCATATTTTCTGAAAGAGCAGGTCTTCTTTTACATTATGCTAAAATTTGGTATCATAAAACGGGCAGGAAAGTGTGTTTTTTTAGCAGTTTATCTCGAACATTTTTGGTAGAATAGTGTGATTAGGTGTGTCTTTAGAATCCCTTCTTGATTTCTGAAAAACCTTGTCCACACTCTTCACTTTCAAGTCTAATAACTTTTGAAAGGATAGTGCTACTGCTTAATTATGAACAGAATGTGTTAATGAGGCATGCTTGATTTCAGTTTAATCTGATAATCCCTTCATTCTCTGGTGGTTTACTTCCTGTTTTTGTCCCATTCATCGCACAGCCAGCACGGTTTGGTAAAGATTAAGCGCTTGAATAGACACTGTACTTTAGAGCCTCTTTCCTCAGTTCACACTTTTCCTGAGTTTGTGCTTTCTTTCCAATATTTAGATTGGTTAAGAGAGTCCATTTGATTTGAGTTATATATCATTTTAAAGCTTAAAGTCTGTTCTTTTAGAATATGGTCTTAACTAAAAATTCATGTCTGGCGACTTTTTGTTTGTTTTGAGGTGCAGGGTCACATTTGTGTCCTCACGTGAGAGTTGCCCGTCATGCAGAATTTTGTAATACATTATGTCTTCAAGAACCGTTGCAGTGGCAATGGACAACATACGATTCTGCAACACCCTTTTAGTATGATGAGTGGTTCACAGTATACAGACATTAAATACCCTGCACCTTTACAAGCACATCATTATGAATATACGTAATAAAGATACAAATGATTTGATCCGTCATGAAATCACTTTGAGCTGAAATAGCATTAGCGAGTAAGGAGAATGGCGGGAACTTGCATAAACGGCAGAGCTTGTATACAACTACCAATTTCCCTGAGTAAAAAGGGAAAAAAGTATTTGTGGGTAAAAACAAACAAACAAAAAAACACGAATATACAATCCATCAAACATTCAAACAAACTGACGACACAGAACGAATCAGGACTTTTTCTTTGGGCGGATGATGTAATCTACATGTCATCGGAGTCGATGAATTGTCAAACATGGTTGATTTTTTTATATTTCATTTAAGTGCTAAAGCGCAATGTGTGTGTGTCTGTATGTGCGTGTGGGTGTAATGTGGCTGTTGGCGTGTATGCGTGTGTGTATTGTGTTTGTGTTTCTTTAGAAATATATTCAATACATCCCATTGGCCGACTTTTCCCCCCTTACAACTGTTTGTTTTAACATTCAAATTCAAATTCAAACTTTATTTTCACTTTTTTAACACATTGTACCTTAAACAATAATGATGAATTTGTATGCAAGTCGTTGAAAATAACTATACATAACCAGATAGAGATACCAACATGTTCATGTCTACACGATCAGTAAAAAAAAGAAAGAAACACACACTCTATAACACTCTGCGAAACAAAAAGTGGAGGCACCCATTTAAAAGACTATGCTTGTATATCCTCGCATATTATGCTTGTTTCTTTGCATAAACATTCTGATTATTTTTTTGTCAGACATTAGCATGAGATATTGCACACGTAGATTCTCTTATTATTGTTGTTTATTCAGAATTACCAAAAATTTATCCTCTACAGGGTCTGCTATTACAATGATTTTGCATGCATCAAAACAAAGCCAAGCAAACACATGCACAAGCAAATACACTGTAATTAACAACCATGCATCGAAACTGCATACCAGCAGTGCTTAGTACAGTACTCTCCGTGTAATCGGGTATCGCTTAAACGGGTACTCCGTTTAATTGGGTAGTAATGTCAAAATCAGTTCCAATGCACATTAAAATTACCTGATAATCGGGTTGCCTCTCCGCATAAATGGGTAAATAATTTTCTTCATATGTAATTTCTACCCACATTTTATCGCAGATATAACACTTAAAGAAATCATGAATGTCAAATTGTCCACAGCTAATCGCATTCTCTGCTTACTTTGCAAAGAAGACTGGTCATTTGGGGAGTGATTAAACATGAAAACACATCAGTACCGACTTGCCACACGTAAACGAAAATTACACATGTAGCTGGCACTCACAACTGCATAGACAGACAATAGTTGAACACACTTGCGCTCCTCCCTTGCTCTGCAACAACATTCATAATACAAGAAGTTTTGCGACGAAAATCAGGCCATTCACCAGCTCCATAATTTTGCTTTTCCCCAGTCACTTCTTGAAAAGTAACCCGACGTCCTACCTGACTAGTGCAGGCAAAGAGACGAGTTCATTTCGGAAAACGCCTGCGTGTTGCGAGGAGTCTATAGACAAACGACAAAGTTTTCTGAAGACATGTTTGTCCGTAAAAAGAGTGTAAATTATTGCTCGTGACTGAGCAAGTGTAAGGTATGTATTATGTGCCGTGCAAGCACGCGTGTTAAGCATACATGGTGTTTGGTGCAGTGTACAGTGCATGTACATACACATTGTGTGTGTCAATTGTGAATGAAACGTGTTCTTCTGTTAATCGGGTATTCCGCTTAATCGGGTAAGAAACGCTCTGCCCGAGCCTACCCGATTATGCGGAAAGTACTGTAGTAAGAACACTTAGAATACACATTGCATGAACAACACATTATACTATTTAGATTAGGAATGTACACATAGCTATAGATCATAATAAGTTGATGACATACAGGGTTTTATCTAAAAACAGTAAGAACTTGATAATTTTAAATATTTAATGATTTTTTTAAAAACAAATCATAGCTAGCTTGTATCGTTGTAGACTAACATGTCTGAGAAATGAATTATTGAAATTACACAATACACTGCGAAAATATGATTTGGAAGAGACTGGACAAGTGGATAGGCACGTATGACTTAAAAGCTAACATTCCAAAAACTCATCACGTACATTGTAATGCCGCGGTGATATTCGAAAAGAAAGAAACACATCTCTAACGCATTGTGCACCTCAAGCGAGGCAAAGAATGTCGAGAAAAAAACTTCGAAGTGCACGGATTATCAATGGAAAAAAAACAGCAACAGCTACAAATCGACACAAACACAAAGTCAGAAATAACTGGAAAAAAGGATGAAGTTTCCAAAAAGCACTGAACATTGTTATGAAAAGTGAGACAGGGCGAGACTGTGCTTTATCTAACTTAAAACTGAACAGCTAATAGATCATGGTGTTAGCAGTTTCGACCCATCTAGTCCCTGTTAAGGCA